>NC_026001.2:86493655-86532580 GCF_000442705.2 Elaeis guineensis | reverse complement strand
ACCCTAGGCCTCTATTGCGTGGCTTTACTAAGGTCGTGAGGACGTGGCAAGTTTGGTCGAGGTCGTGATCGTTTTGGTCCACTTGGTGCCGTGGTTCTCAATGGTGTTCGTTTTGCAATCGTAACAACCACTCTAATGCCACCTGCTTCTATCGCCCTCTAGCAACCATATCCACACTTTTCCTCTCCACAACCCAATGCCAATTTCTCATATCACCATATCCAAATCCATCTCAACATCACCCTAATCACCATTCTCCCTACCCCTCACCCCTCCACTGCCCTCACTTGGTACCCGATACAGGAGCATCTCAACCATATCACTCCTAACATTCATTCTATGTCCTCCTATGATGATCACTGGTCCTGATCAGGTGCATGTAGGCAATGGTAAGGATTATATATATCACATATTGGTCATGGTTCTTTTTCTCTCCCTACTCTTCTCTTTTTTTTCAGTTACTAACATCTTACACGTTCCTTCTATTTCTAAAATTTACTTTCCGTACAACAGTTTGCAAAGATAACAATGTCTTTTTGAATTTCACCCCTCTCATTTTTTGTGAAGGATCGAACTACCAAGACCATAGTTTATCCGGTCCGAGTAAAGGAGATTATACACTCTCCATTCCAACCCTTCTCCATTGTCTGCATCTGTTCACGTAGCCGAGAGCACCACTCTTGATGGCTGCACAACCGTTTGGGCCATCCCCATTATCGCTGCTTCGCTCCATGGTGAAGACCAATAATCTACCCTGTAAGTCTGCACATCTTCGTTCCCTTTGTCCCTCATGTCAATTAGGCAAGTCTAGTAAGTTGCATTTACCTCTGTCCCATCGTCGCAGTCAGTTTTCCATTAGATCTTATTTATAGTGATGTTTGGGGTCCTTCCCCTACTCCATCTTTGTTAGGACACGCTACTACATAATTTTTTGTTGATGATCAAAGTAAATTATTTGGTTTTATCCATTAATGCGCAAATCTGATGTATTCTCTTACTTTCTTACAATTTCAAGCCTTGGTTGAACGGCATTCTCTCGTACTATTAAATCAATCCAAACTGACTGGGGAGGAGAATTTCGCTCTCTCCTCAATTTTTTCGTAAAATTGGCATACCCATCGTGTTGCTGCTCCTCACACCCATGAGCAACAAGGGGCTGTCGAACGTCGTCACCGTCATATTACGGAAACCGGCCTATCCCTTCTTGCTCATGGATCCTTGCCCATGTCATACTGGCACTATGCCTTTGAAACGGCTGTTTTTCTCATTAATAGGATGCATCTAAAGTCTCTAGTGATATATCCCCCTTCGAACTCATTCACAACAAACACCATCCTATGCCTTCCTACGAATTTTTGGTGTCTTTGCTATCCTCTTCTTCGTCCTACAATCGGCATAAAATGGAGTATCGGTCTCAACCTGTGTATTTCTCGCTATAGTCCCTCTTATAGTGCCTATCGATGTCTCGATTTAAAACAAATCGAACATATATCGCTAGGCACGTTCGCTTCGACGAACTTACCTTTTCCTTTTCAATCTCAGTCTTCATTAACTTGTCCACCACCATCATCTCCCTCTCCTCACCTTGGGGCGTTACATTACTTCACCTCTACAAGAGCCACCCACTACCATCTGTTTCTCCACCAATTCCACATTCTCCTTTGCATCGTCTGTCCAACTCATCATCGGCTGCATCCCCCTTTTCTCGTCTGCCTCAACACCTTCTCCTATGACCGATCCCACTCCAAGCCCCTTTAGCATTAACGACTCTGCACCTGTTCGGACCAGATTACTTACTGACCTCTCCTCATCAGCAAAACCTTCCCTTCCTACGCCTTCCCCTAACACTAGCTCCCTGCAAGACAAAACCTTCCCTGACCCACCTGCCCAACCCACCCGTACACATTCCATGGTACTTCGACCCCCGTTCCAACCAGCCATCCGCCCTCACCACCACTATCCTCACCATAGAACCTACTTGCTTTACTCAAGCCTCTAAACACTCTGAGTGGCGTGCTGCAATGACTGAAGAATTTAATGCCTTAATTCGCAATGGTACGTGGTCTCTTGTTCCACGTTCATCTCATCAAAAGAATTTGGTCGGGTGTAAATGGGTGTACAGGATCAAGAGAAAAGCTGATGGGTCTCTCGAGCGTTACAAAGCGCGTCTAGTTGCTAAAGGGTTCCATCAGCAACTTGGCCTCGACTACAACGAGACATTCAGTCCGGTTATCAAACCTACCACCATTCGGTCTATTCTAAGTATTGCAATCTCTCAAGGTTGGTCCATCCGACAATTAGATGTTCATAATGCCTTTTTACATGGCAACCTAACAGAAGAAGTCTACATGTCCCAACCGTCAGGGTTTTGAGGATCGCGACCATCCAGATTATGTCTGTCATCTCCACAAATCTTTATATGGGTTAAAACAAGCACCCCGTGCCTGGTTTCACCGTCTCTCCCAATTTCTTCTCCGACTAGGGTTTGTTGCCAGCAAAACTGATCCTTCATTATTTATTTTAAGGATGAGGTCTCATGTCCTCTATGTGCTCATCTATGTTGATGATATTTTGGTAACCAGTAATGACTCCAGTCAGATTTCTCTTCTTCTTCAAAAGCTTGCTAAGAAATTTCTATTAAGGATCTTGGTGATCTCCATTTTTTCTTAGGAATTGAGGTTGTTCGGAACTCTGCTGGATTATTATTATCTCAAAACCGCTACATTAAAGATCTTCTTTTAAAGGCAGGCATGGTTGATTGTAAACCTGTTCAGACCCCAATGGCTATGACAAAGGATTCTGATTCAGGGGGTGCTCCCCATCCGGACCCCACAAAGTATCGCTCCATTGTTGGGGCTCTTCAGTATGTTACATTGACACGTTCGGATATTTCCTTTGCAGTGAATAAAGTATGTCAGTTTATGTAGTCTCCTAATACTGATCACTGGATTATGGTCAAACGCATCTTACGGTACCTTCAAGCTACAGCTGATCATGGGTTACACATTCGCCGATCCACCTCTCACTCTCTCCAAGCTTTCTCAGATGCAGATGGGCGGGTAGTGGGATTGATAGGCGTTCCACTGGAGGCTATGCAATCTTTCTCGGTCCCAACCTCATTTCTTGGGCATCTCGTAAACAGAAAATAGTTGCCCGCTCGTCCATAGAGTCTGAATATAAAGCCTTAGCAGATGCATCAGCTGAACTTATCTGGCTTGAGTCATTGTTTCAGGAAATTGGCCATCCCTTACATGGTCCTCCGATTCTATGGTGTGACAATATTGGGGCCACTTATCTGTCGGCCAATCCTATTTTTCATGCTCGCACGAAGCATGTCGAAATTGATTTTCATTTTGTTCGTGAACGTGTTGCAAGACATCAACTATCTGTTCAGTTCATCTCCACCCAAGATCAGCTTGCCGATATTCTCACCAAGCCCTTGGGTACCTCCCGTTTTAGGTTCCTAAAGGACAAGCTGAAGATTCGTGCTCCCGATTCTTCATCTTGAGGGGGTGTATCAGCACACAATCATTCCAACCCAACATTCTATTTTGGCTTGCAGTTTTATTTGGCTCTTTCCTATGTTTAGCAAGTCAACACATATTCATATTTGGCTGGCACTCCTATTTGGTCTTTCTCTCTTATTTGGTCTTTCTCCTTGTTTAGCTATTCTACATTTGGTTTCTCTTTACTTGGTATGTAATCGAGATATTCCTTCTTCTTGTAATTGCTACAATAGCTAGATCTTGTAATCTATATATACTCCTATTGGAGAACAATGAAATGTAAGAATTAAAAATTATCCTCAATAAAGATATTATCTTCTTTAGACAGAACTTCAAAAAACAAAACAGTTACCATACATGCATTAAAAACAGAGTATAATAATAGAAAATGTAACAGCACATATAGTACACTGTTAATCAGAAATTAGATAAACGAGCAACAGAATACTGTGACAAAAATGGAGTTGAGATCACTGGTCAGAATTCAGACACCAAAAACAATAAAAAAGAATAAGAGATGCTGAATAAAAAGGCAGAAAAGTGAAATAGAGGGAAGAGAGATAAAACAGAAAACTGGGGGAAGAAAAGAGAATAAATAAACAGGAGGAAAAGGAAAATGGAATGTCTAGGCTGGCTGTTTCCATTATTAAACAGAGAGAGAGAGAGTGTGGGAAAAATAAGAAAGGAAAGAAAAAAAATGAAAAACATTAAAAAAAAGAGAAGCAGGAAAGGAGAAAAGGAAAACTGAGCAGGAAAAGGTCTGAACAAGGACGAGAGGGAAAAAAGACAGCATGAACAGGAGAAAAATATGTCAGGTACAAAGGAAGAATAAACAGAGAGAGGAAAAGTCAGGGAAAAGGTGAAAAACAAAAAGGTAAGAGAGTGAGAACAAGTCAGAATATGAATAGTATAAAGAAAAAGAACAGAGAAAGAGATGAAAAACATGAGCAAAAGAACAAAAGAAAAAAAAAATGCCAATGAAAAAACGAGAGGGGAGAGGGGAAGCAAACCCCAACCCTAGCCAAATAAGAGAAGTGACTTCTTTGTTGTTCCTAAAGCCCCCGTATATATAATGGCTCCAATCAGCTGCAATACTCAAGATAAAACTAGAATCAGGGATGGCAATGGGTCAGGTAGGCAATTACCCATACCTATCCATATTGCCTCCACGTGGGGTAGGGCAGGTAGAGTTAGACGGATTGGATCAAATAAAGCTATATATATACATAGATTGCATACACATCTTTCTTTCTTTTTTTTTTTTTTTTGTTTTATCTTGGAGGGGATTTGTGAATAGTTGTATATATTCAGGTCAAGTTTTGGATGGATTTTACTATTATCCATACTTGTCTCAGATTGGCTGCAAGTTGGGTAAAATCCACCCCATTTAGATCAGATTGGTATTTGATGGGGTGGAGTAAATTGCAACCCCTAATTAGAATCCATATTTTAAAACTCACACTGTCGATCCAACTTGAAAGATACCTAAAAGATGATTCAGTCATGAATCACTGGTTCAACCAATAATATATTAAATATTAAATATTTATGTAAATTACATAATATGATTAATTAATTATATATTTTAAAACTTCATAGCATTCTTCTAATACTATCCAACATTGTTTACAAAGGTACAACCTTGATAAAATTACCATTTTGATTATAAAAAATGTAATGTAAATAAATTTAGATGGTCATTGCTTAAGAAACTAATTACAAATCAAGCATCAGAATTTTGTAAATAAAAATATAGCATCACATAATAATTTAATATACCAATGAAATCCTTGTGAACAACAAACAAACCGTATCTTATTCTAATCCAAAATCACAAACAAAGGTAGAAAATATTTAATTCCTCTTCCACAAATATTCTTTTTGACAATAGAAAGCCTTCATTTCCACGTCTCCTATTGGAGCCTGAGGTAATTTGAAGTCGAAGGCTTTATTGCCTTTAGACTAGGGCAAATCATGGAGGTGGTTGGGTTGAGGCCTCCTTGTCCACCATCATTGCGGAAGCCCATGGCTGAGGTTTTGAGCATCAAGAGCCGAGAGTGGGTGGACTAGGTGGCACCTAGTTGGGCTGGTGGTCAAAGACACTATCTTCCTGCCCCCAATGAAGCCTGAGGTCACGACTCTCGAGGAGGAATAAATTCATCAACTGGGTCAGCTGATACACTTTAAAATGATTCTATATTTTTTTTTTCTAATCTTTCTATGTCGCATGGTTGAAAACAAAAAATATTTATTATTTTTTTAATGTTTTTGAAGTTTTTCACTGAAATTTTTTCATAAAAATATTTTTCATAATGTGTTCAGTGATATGATGCTATTTGAAACTTTTCTTTTTTTTATTCATATCAGCATTTCAATGCATGAGAGAGAGAGAGAGAGACGATAAATGGAGAGAGACGATGAGTGGCCTACCTATCTGGCACCGACCATCACCTCCCTCTGGTCATTAATGGCATGGATGAAGGGGAAGAAGCGGAAGAGACTTGTGGTGGTTGCCCAAGGAGAGAGAGAGAGAGAGAGAGACGATGAGTGGCCTACCTATCTGGCACCGACCATCACCTCCCTCTGGTCAATAATGGCATGGATGAAGGGGAAGAAGAGGAAGAGACTTGGGGTGGTTGGCCCTTGGGCCATTAATAGTGTTGGAAACCGGGCTGTTCGTGGGAATTATTTTGGTTTGGATGGATCGCCTATTCATAAGATGGTTCTCACAGTTTTTCCAAATTAAATGATTTTTTAGGAGGCACTGGATTTGTTCTGCCTGGACTGCAAGCCTGGCCGGTTGGTGCTTCAAATTGCCTGTGATTTAGGTTTTAAAACATCAAATAGGATGGCTTCCAAAGATGGGCAGAAATGGAAGAAACAAAAAACAGTTAGCTGATCCAGAGAGCTGCTCACCCGAGCACCTCTCTTTCAACCAGCTGCTAGCCTAGGCTGCACCTGAGCAATCCCACCTTGCTTGAGTAATGCTCAGGGGCTTCATCACCCTGCCCGAGTGCCTGGACAAGCACCTTGTGCGCCTTTTACATAACTAATCAAGCCTCATCCCAGCAATCTGTGAACAGCTCTCTGAAGCTATTGGTTTTACTCCCAGCTTAAAGAATGTAAACCGGTAAAAGATTTCTATTGGGGATTACCGACCGACCCTGCTCATGCCGACTCATAATCGGTCGGGCAGACCTTTTCCGCTCTCCCGACCGACTGCATCAGGGAGTCCGATGGCCGACTCCCGCAACGTGCCCGACTGACCGTCGGAGGGGTCCAAATCTCCACCCAATGCCACTTAGTCGGCCACCGACCTAAGGTCGGTCGACTCCTCCGATCGCCGTACTACTGCAAGAGGCTGTCAGTCCTGACGGTAGCATGCGGCACTGCCGTCTAAGGGCATCATTCCGTCTAGGGCATTGTCAACCCTAGTGATTTGATAGCCCCACGGCGATGTGACACCTTCACGGCGACTCTGACATTCTACAGTGAATTGACAATTCTCCAATTGTCCGCGCCATTAATGACGGCACCATACCGTGCTCCACTATATATATCGGGGAAGGCAACAGTGCTAGGGGTCTTCCGAAAAACTCTCAGGCTTGCTCCCTTTCTCTCTCTCAATTGGGCTCACTATCTTCATTTCACTGTTGCCCAGTCTTCTCTCTGACTTGACCGTCGGAGGGTCCCCGCCGGAGCCGCCTCCGATCAGTGTGGACTTTCTTTTGCAGGCACTCGTTCTCGGCGACCAGACGACGAGGGAATTGGCCGCAACAGATTGGCGCGCCAGGAAGGGGGGCAGAAGATACTAATGACAAAGATAAGAGCTCAACGATCGAGAGTCACCGGGTCGGCGAGGCGCTCTTCCCGTCGGGAAGAGGCCTCTCCGCCACGCTCCGTGGCGGAACCCAGCTCTCCACACCCCGCGGTCACCACGGAGGCGAAGATCGTGGCAATCGTACGGCAGATGACCGTGCTGACGGACGCGGTCAAAAGCCTCCAGCAACAGCCGGTACGGCTGCCGCCATCACCGGTCGGGCAGCCGGCGGCACGTCCGATGCCCTCCAGGAGCAGCCGTCGACGCCCGCGTCGATCTCCGTCATCTCCGTGGGAGCGCCCGCCACAGCGCTCCCACAGAGAGGAGGAGGGGCGGCCACAGCGCGATGCCCATCGGTCCCAACAGCTTTCTCCCTCCCAGCTGGAATGAGCGAGGAAGGAGAAGCGACCGCGAACGCCGTCCGCCTCCCCCTCGAAATCTTTCGGAGACTCCACTCCTGGGGTCTCCCAGCGCTGACGGACGGACGACTACGAACGCAGGTTCGAGGAAATTGACCGTCGGCTTGCACAGTTGCAGGTGGACGGGCAGAAGTCTTCAAACGATATCGACTTTCAGACCGCCCAACCTCTCTCCCGACTCATTCTCGACGAACCGATCCCCAGTCGGTTCAAGATGCCACACGTGGAGCCCTACGACAGCTCCACCGACCCAATCGATCACTTGAAGAGCTACAAAGCTCTCATGACGATTCAGGGGGCAACCGACGCTCTCTTTTGTATCGGCTTCCCCGCCACGCTACGCAAAGCCGCCAGGGCCTGATACTCCGGTTCTTGATCAGGAAGTATCCACTCCTTCGGACAGCTCGAGCACTCTTTCGTGGCTCACTTCAGCATCAGCCGGAAGCCGCCGCGAATGTTGGACAGCCTTTTCTCCCTCAAACAGGAAGAAAATGAGACGCTCCGATACTTCGTGGCGCGATTCAATACGACCACGCTCGAGGTTCGGGACCTCAATGAGGACATGGCCATCTCGGCCATGAAACGGGGGCTGAGGGCGTCCCGGTTCACTTACTCCCTGGACAAGACCCTCCCCCGGACATATGCCGAATTGTTGGAGCGCGCGTACAAGTATATGCGCGCGGACGAAGGAGCCTCCGACCGGTGCTCGACCGAGTTCAAAGGTCCGAAGGAAAAATGAAGGAAGGGTCGGGACCCCACCGAACCTAGCAGGCCCCCGACCGATGGTCGGGTCTCGCCTCCACGACGAAACCAGAAGTCGCCTAGACGACAGACTCCAGGGCCGACACGCCCTAGGTACGACTCCTACACTCCTCTCTCTTCTCCCCATGCGCAGATTTTGATGGAGATAGAGGGGGAAGAATACCTGTGACGGCCTCCGCCTCTGAAGGCAAAAGGCCTCGACCGAAGGAAGTACTGCCGATTCCACCGGGGCCACGGCCACAATACCGAGCAATGCATCTAGCTTAAGGATGAGATCGAAGCTCTCATCCGCCGAGGGTATCTCGATAAATTTCGAAGAAACCCGCCGACTCGACCAGTGGCCGACCGACGACCCCCGCCGACTGAGGAAGCGACCACTAATCAGCCGACGGCCGGGGTCATCAATATGATTTCCAAACGACTTGGCCCGGGGACGTCTGCTGGAGGGGAGTCCGCGAAGAAGCTGCGCCCGGACAACGTGATTACTTTTACAGAAGAAGACGTTCGGGGCATCCAAACTCCCCACGATGATGCTGTTGTTGTCTCGACAACAATAGCAAACTATGATGTAAAGAGAATTTTTGTAGATAATGGAAGTTCAACAAACGTTTTGTTTTACTCGACCTTCTCCCGGATGCGACTATCAACCGACCGACTCAAGAGGGTCCCTACGCCCTTGATAGGTTTTGCCGGGGACGCCGTCGCGACGGAAGGTGAAATTACCCTGCCCGTGACGGTCGGCACCAAACCACGACAAAGCACGGTTCATTTGACTTTTGTGGTCGTCCAAGTGCCTTCGGCCTACAATGCCATACTTGGAAGACCCGGACTAAACGCTCTCAAGGTGATTGTCTCAACATACCACCTCTTGGTTCGGTTTCCGACCAGGCTCGGAGTCGGGGAGATGCACGGAGACCAACAGCTCGCTCGTCGATGCTTCCAGATCTCCGCTCAAAACGACGAGTTGAGGGGCTCCCTAACGATCGACAAACTAGACCAACGGGAGGAGGAAGAACGGGGCTCACCGACCGAGCAGCTCGTGTCGACCCCGATAGCGGAAAACCCCGATCGGAAGGTATGGGTCGGGTCTCAACTACCCGACCCAGAACGACAACGGTTGACGGAGCTGCTGAAGGCCAACGCCGACATATTTGCTTGGTCGGCAGCAGATATGTCGGGCATCCCCCCGGAGATAATAACCCACCGACTCAACATCGACCCGACGATGAGGCCGGTGAGGCAGAAGAAAAGGTCTTTTGCTCCTGAAAGACAGAAGGCCATCGACGAAGAAGTGGACAAGCTGCTCGAGGCGGGCTTCATCAGAGAAGCCGCATATCCCGATTGGCTCGTCAATATTGTCATGGTCAAGAAAGCCAACGGGAAGTGAAGGATTTGTATTGACTACACCGACCTGAATCGGGCCTGTCCAAAAGATAGCTTTCCACTTCCAAAGATCGACTAGCTGGTGGATGCGACGTCCGGATTTCGACTGCTCAGCTTCATGGATGCCTTTGTCGGGTACAATCAGATCCGGATGGCGCCCGAAGACGAGGAGCACACTGCCTTCGTGACCCCCAAGGGCCTCTACTGCTATCGAGTAATACCCTTCGGGCTGAAGAATGCCAGCGCCACCTACCAACGACTTGTCGATAAGGTCTTTAAGGACCAGATCGGGCGCAACATGGAAGTATACGTGGACGACATGCTGGTGAAAAGTACGCAGATTCTGGATCATGTCCTGGATCTTGAAGAAACCTTCCGCACTCTACGACAACATCGAATGAAGCTGAATCCGACTAAGTGCGCTTTTGGGGTGACCTCGGGGAAGTTTCTCGGATTCCTCATTTCACAGTGAGGAATCGAGGCTAACCCTGAGAAAATAAAGGCAATCATCGACATGCGCCATCCGAACACCAAGAAGGAGGTCCAGCAATTGAACGAAAAGATTGTTGCCCTCAGCCGGTTCATCTCTCGATCGGCTGAAAGGTGCCTCCCGTTCTTCAAAACTCTGAGGCAGGCGAAGGGCTTCTCTTGGTCGGATGAGTGCCAACGGGCCTTCGAAGATCTGAAGAGGTACTTGGCTTCCCCGTCGCTGCTTGTGAAGCCGGAGATCGGGGAGACCTTGTATCTCTATTTGGCCACCTCCTCTGAGGCGGTCAGTTCGGTGCTCGTCCGAGAAAACGAGAGCCGAACCCATCAACCTATCTACTATACCAGCAAAGTGCTCCGCAGTGCTGAAGCTCGATATTCAGAGTTGGAAAAGATGATTTTCGCCCTGACCGTCTCCGCACAACGACTCCGCCCATACTTCCAGATGCATGCCATTGTGGTTCTCACCAACCAGCCCCTGAGGGCGATATTGCGCCGACCGGATACATCGGGACGACTGGCGAAGTGGGCGATGAAGCTTAGCGAGTTCGACATACAGTACCGACCGCGACCTGCCTTAAAGGCCCAGGTCCTGGCCGACTTCATCGTCGAATGCCCGACAGCCGACCAAGGGTCGGAAGGTGTGGACCCGAGACGAGACGCGGTCTCCGAGCCAGACCCGATCTCCACCTGGGTACTGCACATCGACGGAGCTTCAAACGCTCAAGGGAGCGGGGCTGGGTTCCTGCTCACCAACTCGGATGGGGTAGTCACCGAGTACGCCCTCCGATTCAACTTCAAAGCCTCCAATAACCAAGCCGAGTATGAAGTGCTCCTCGCCGGCTTGAGGATGGCAAGGGAGCTTGGGATCGACAGCCTCCGGGTATTCTCCGATTCTCAGCTGATCGTGGGGCAGGTCTAAAGTGAATTCGAGGCGCGAGATCCAACCATGGCCAAATATCTCCAGAAAGTAAAGGATCTCGTAACGCGCCTCAGGTATTTTAAAATTTTTCACATCCCTAGGTCGGAGAATGCCCGGGCCGATGCACTCTCCAGACTGGCGACCTCCACTTTCGACTCTTTGGGCCAGACGTTCGTGGAGAACCTCGAGCAGCCGAGTGTCGATCGGGTCGAAGAGGTGCTACAACTGACAGCTGAACTAAGTTGGATGGATCCGATTGTTCGGTTCCTGACCGACGGGATCAGCCCTGAAGATCCCACGGAGGCCAGGCGGCTCCGATGGTCGGCCTCCCAATATGTGATCATGGAAGGCCGACTCTACAAAAGGTCGTTCTCCCTTCCCTTGCTCAGGTGCTTGGGACCGACCGATGCAGATTATGCTCTCCGAGAAGTGCACGAAGGAATCTGCGGGAGTCACTTGGGGGGCAAATCCCTAGCCTACAAAGTCCTGCGACAGGGTTACTACTGGCCCACCATGAGGAAGGATGCGGCTGAGTTGGTCTGAAAGTGCGAACCATGCCAGAAGTATGCCAACGTACAGCACCGACCGGCCAGCCAAATTGTTTCTATTGTCGCTCCATGGCCCTTCGCTCAGTGGGGGGTCGACATTCTCGATTTTTTTCCTCCGGCATCGGATCAAAGAAAGTTCATAGTCATCGCCATCGACTACTTCACCAAGTGGGTGGAGGCCGAGCCCCTGGCGCAGATTACCGAACGGAAGATGGAGGACTTCGTCCAAAAATCCATTATCTTCAGGTTCGGATTGCCGCATACCATTATCACCGATAATGGGCGATAATTCGACAACCAAGACTTCAGAGACTTCTGCGCAAGGTTTCACATCACGCACCGACTGACTTCAGTCGGACACCCACAGTCCAATGGCGAGGTCGAGGTGACCAACCGGACCATACTACACGGGCTCAAAACCCGACTAAATGAAGCCAAAGGCCTCTGGGTCGATGAGCTGGGCTCCGTTCTGTGGGCTTACCGAACGACCCCCCGCATTCCGACCGGGGAGTCGCCTTTCAGTTTGGCCTATGGGGCAGAGGCGATGATTCCACTCGAGATTGGGCTGCCATCTACCAGGGTCGAGCGGTATCAAGAGTTGGACAACTCTGATTGTCGGAGAGCCGACCTAGACCTCCTCCTCGAACTACGGAACGATGCTCAACTTCGCATGGCTTCATACCGACAGAAAGTAGCCCGATATTACAATGCCAAGGTCAGACCAAAGCTTTTTCGGCCTGGTGACTTAGTCCTGAGAAAGGCAGAAGTCTCGAAGCCCCTGGACCAAGGGAAGCTGGCTCCGAACTGGGAAGGGCCCTACATGGTAGCAGACACCTATGGGCCGAGGGCTTACCGACTGGAGACTCTGGAAGGGAAGCCCATTCCCCGGACCTGGAACGCTGACAACCTGAAGTTGTATCACCAATGAACTTTGTACTTGTTCATTCGGAATACAAATCCAGTTTCAAATTTCAGAGTTTTAACTCTTCGACTGATGATCGGCGCTCACCAAGAAGGTCGAGTCCCGATGTCCCGACTCGGACTTAGTGTCCGCGTGAAACCGACGGCCCGACCGCCGACGACGTATCGGGCACTCACAAGGGCCGGACCATCCACGACGATGGGAGTTCACACTCCTTCTACGGTCGAACTTTCGAGCCAGACTATCGGCTAACTTACCGATTGGGTCCCGACCAAAGAAAGGCGAAATGACTACGCGACCGCCGTCGCAACTTACCGATCGAGCTATGACCGATCGAAGGATATTCGGCTTGCCACCGTCTATCACACGATGCGACCACAGTCGCATTCATGACTCACCGATCGAGCTACGGCCGGTCGAAAGATATCCGGCTTACCACCGTATATCAAAAGGCACAGTATAAATACCCGACACAAGGGTATCGGGATCTGACTTATCATCATTTTTCTGACTAAACGCGTCGGACGACAACCGACTGAACGCGTCAGAAGTGACCCGACTGCCAAGCTTTATCCGACGGTCGGTCGGCTTTCGACTCAACAAATGTGCCCGACTCACAACCGGACGAAGGACGTCCGACTTAGGCCCTCGACCATCGAAAGGTCGATCCAAAGTCGGGACTTGTTCTACCTTCGTGGCGGCATGAATTGCCGAACGTCCTAACTGATCTATATGGGTTAGCGACTTACGCGTTCGGATGCACTCCACGACACATGAAAAGAGAAAAACAAGTAGAGGAAAAAAGTTTAAGTCCAAGACTTCGATTTCATTGAAGATCAAAATAGGCTTTACAAAGTTGGGCCGAAGCCCGAATACAAGCCGGAGCAAAAGCAAAAAAGAAAAACAAAAACCGACTAATCATCGGAGTCGGCCTCCTCCACTGGATAGAGACAGGGGAAGGTCGACGAATCCACTCTGGCTTCGGTAGTCGGGGCCGCCTGATCTTCAGTAGCCTGCTCTACGTCTTCTTCGGCTTCCGCCCTGGTGGAAAGGCCTTCCGACACTGGTTCGGCCGTCTCCTCTGCGGTTGGGGCCTCCGATTCTGGCAAAACTATGCTGCTGAGGTCAATTTTTGGGTACAGGCCTCGAACGGCTTTCCGAGCATCCTCGTATCCGACCCGGTACGAAAGGAAGCCGCTCTCCAGAAGCTCTTCTTGGTACTCTTCCGAGTCACGAAAGTCTTCGACGGCCCGACCCAAGGCCTCCTTCGCTGACTCTGCTTCGGCCTTCGCGATGTCTGCGTCGGCCTGGACGATGGACAAGCCTTCTTCGGCCTTGGCAAGATTTCTGAGGCTTACTCGGAGCTACTCGCGGTCGGCCTCCAGCTCCTTGGCGAAGTTGTCTCACTAGTGCCGAAGCCGGCGGATGGTTCGGGACTTCTTCGCGTCATCCCTGGCCGACTGCAGCTCCGACTCCGACGTCGCCAAGGATCCCTTGAGTCGGGAGACCTCCTCCGTAAGTCGGGAGACCTCCCCTTCAAGTCGGCCCTCTCGGTCGATCGACTGTTGCAGCTGATCGACCAGGATGACCTTGTCGGCTTCAAGGGCCGCGACCTTGTCCCTCCAAGCCGCGCGCATGTCGCCAAACTTTCGGTATCCGGCCTCTAGCTCGGATATATTGAAGACTAGCTGCACAAAACAAAGCCAACCGTTAAGGGACCGAACTTACGGGAACTGCATTGAAGGCAAAGAAAAGAGAAACTCACTCGGATCATCATCAGATAAAATGAAGACAGCATGTCAGAGACACGCTGGTTCTTCATCGCATCGATGTCGGCAGGAAGGAGGAGCGCCTGGCACAGTCTCCTGGCCAAGTCATGGTTGGCCAGGCCCGACGCACATTCGGGGAGCGGGAAGTCGGTCGATCCTCCACCGACCGACCGTCCTTCGTCACCCGATGCCATGGGGGCCTTCCCTCAGTCGGACGCCCAGGCCCTGACGTCGGTGTTGCTCTTTAGATTGATTTTGATGATTACAAAGCAGTTGAAGGGGTACTAATAATTTTCATTTGAAAAAGACCTATTACTCTTCAGGGGTAAAATCGTAATTTTATCAAAACCCTGATTTGAAAGTATTAAATGATAGAACAAAAGATTTGTGATCCATTGGCAAAAATTTTATTATTTTTGGACTGTATTTTGAAAGTTATGCATATTTGAAAGTCATGAGTCGACCCATGAGTCAACTCATGGCACAATGAGCTGTTTGGCACGCAGAATTTTTGGCTTGGCACAACCTGTGAGTCGACCCATGAGTCGACCCCTGAGACATGAGTCGACCCATGAGTCGACCCCTGCAGTTTTAGGCCAAAAATTACAGAACCTTATTTTCTGGTATTCTTCCACAGAGGTCGACCCATGAGTCGACCCCCAGGCATGAGTCGACCCATGAGTCGACCCCTGTGACGGGATTTCTCCGCAACGGCTAGTTTTTAACCCATTTTAAGTACTTTTAATGCTCATTTAATGTGGTCTAACGGTTCTTTTTCAGCCTAGAATATTTTCCTCTATTTCTTAAAAGCTATAAAAGGATTCAAAAGGTGGAAAACAAGAAGATATTGAAAGAGAAAAGAAGAGCATTCAAGAGCATTCAAAAGAGAGAATTTGAAAAAGGGTTTCTCAAGCCAACTTTTCAGGCCTAATCAAGAGCTCATTTAAAACTTTCAAGAAGCCATCAATCCAAGCTTACCAACTCCTCAAGCGCTCAATTAAGTCTCCATCCACCTTGAGAAAATCCAAAAAGGGGCTTCTTCTTTTAAGTAAAGTGTATTTAAAGTTATATTCGCTCATTGAAGGAGCTTTTCTTTGTGCTTAAGTGTGCTATAAATTGTTATACTCAGTTTGAGTATTTGGTTTTATTTTGGAAGGGTTCCAAAACAAGGAAAGGTTGATCCGAACCTAGAATCGGAGTGTATTGGGTTGGCTTGTACCCGAGAAATAAGTGGACTAGCTTGGGATAGCTAGAGTCAGAGTTTCCGATGTTTGTATTCGGGTTGAATACAAGATTAGTGGATTGAAATTCCCAAGTAAGAGTTTGGGGAGTGGATGTAGGTGCAAGGTTGGCACCGAACCACTATAAATCTTTTTGTTTGTGGTGTGCATAATTGCTTCTCTTTAACTCTTCATTATTTCCTTGCATTCTTGCTTTTGGTAATTAATCTTGAATTAAGTTTATTCTCCTCATTCATTTAGCTATTGACGAACATTTTTCATAAGTCATTAGTTAAGCCTAAAATTTTAGAAACCCAATTCACCCCCCCTCTTGGGTTGCATAGCAGGGCAACAAGTGGTATCAGAGCCCGGTGCTCTAGCCCTTCTTTGATCTAAACAATCAAAGAGCCAAAGATCTATGGCAACCCATGTCGGTACTTCTCTAGCCGAGGGGCAATCCACCAACCGACCTCCACTTTTCAATGGGTCTAATTACACCTATTGAAAAGCTCGGATGAAAATATTCATACAAGCACTCGACTATGATATGTGGAGTATCATAGTGAACGGTCCTCACACACCCACTAAAATTATAGATGGTGAGGAATCAACCAAACCCGAGAAAGAATGGAATGAGGTTGATAAGAAGATGGCCCAATTAAATGCTAAAGCAATGAATGTTCTTTATTGTGCTCTCGATGCAAACGAATTTAATCGCATTTCTACTTGCTCATCTGCTAAAAAAATATGGGATATGTTAGAAGTAACCCATGAGGGAACCAATCAAGTAAAAGAGTCTAAAATAAACATGCTTGTACATAAATATGAATTGTTTAAAATGGAGCATGATGAGTCCATTACTGAAATGTTTACTCACTTTACTGATATTATTAATGGTTTAAAGAGTCTTGGTAAGTCCTATACTAACAGTGAGCTTGTAAGAAAGATTCTCAGGTCCTTACCAAGAACTTGGGAAGCCAAAGTGACTACCATCCAAGAAGCCAAGGACTTGAACACTCTACCTCTAGAAGAGCTTCTTGGATCTTTGATGACTCATGAGCTAAGCATGAAGCAACATCAAGAGGAAGAAGTCAAAAAGAAAAGAACCATTGCCCTCAAATCTACAGCTCCACCAGATGAAGAAACTGATGACACTGAAGATGAAGAACAGGATGAAGAGATGGCACTCATCACCCGAAGATTCAAGAAATTTTTGAGAAAAAGAAAACAGGGGATGAGGAAGAGGCCATTCACAAAAGGGGAACAAAGCAAAGAAAAAGAGAAAGACCAACTCCTTATCTGCTACTAGTGCAAGAAGCCGGAACACTTCAAATCCGAATGTCCACAACTGAAGAAAGGTCCTAAGAAGTTCAAGAAGAAGGCCATGATGGCCACATGGAGTGCGAGTGATGACTCAAGTTCCGATGAAGAAACCTCAACCGAACAAGCCAACCTGTGCCTTATGCACACGAAAATGAGGTAATTTCCGAAACCCCTAGTGACTTTACATTTAAAGAATTACATGAAGCATTCTATGATTTAGTTGATGAATTAAAGAAACTAGGGATGAAGAACAAAGAGCTAAAATTGAAAAATCAATCTTTATTGAAACAAGCTGAAAACTTTTCAATTGAAAAATCCACCTTGCTTCAAAAAATCAAAGCTTAAAGAATGATATTGCCAAGCTGAAACCAATAGTAGAAAAGTTCACCTTAAGTTCAAATAAACTCAATATGATTCTTGATAATCAAAAAGCGTATATGATAAGGCTGGACTTGGCTATAACCCTTTGAAGAAACAAAAATATCTGAAAAATATTTATGTAAACTCTTTAAGTAACAAGTCTCTAACATTACTTGCTTCAAATGTGGTAGAGTAGGACATAAGTCATACACTTGCTTCTCTAACAATTTGCAAACTCAACTATAAAAAAATTTGGGTTTCAAAAGGAACCATTATGACTAACCAAAAAGGACCCAAGAAAGCTTGGGTACCTAAAATAAAAATTGACTTTTGCTTGCAGGTGTGTCTAGCATCCCAAGGAGAAAACATGAAATGGTATCTTGACAGTGGATGCTCGAGACACATGACTGGTGATGAATCCAATTCATCACGCTTGATGCTAAGGATGGAGGGATGGTCACCTTTGGAGATAATGGCAAAGGAAAGATCATCGGTATAGGTAACATTGGTATCACTCCTCCAAATACATTGAAAATATTTTGTTAGTTAATGGTTTAAAGCATAATTTACTAAGCATTAGTCAATTTTGTGATAAAGGATATAAAGTTATTTTTGAATCATCTGTTTGCATTGTAACTAGTCCTATTAACGATGGCATTAAATTTATTGGACATAGACATGGCAATGTTTATATGGTAGATTTAAATGATTTAGCCAAAATAAACATGCAATGCCTAGTATCCTTGAATGCTAAAGTTAATGAGACTAGTTGGCTTTGGCATCGTAGACTTGCACACATTAGCATGCATTCTCTTTCAAAATTAATTAAGAAAGAATTAGTTCTTGGCTTGCCTAAACTGAATTTTGAAAAAGATAGAATTTGTGATGCATGCCAACTAGGTAAACAAACAAGAGTTTCATTTAAATCCAAAAATATTGTTTCAACTTCTAGACCTTTAGAGCTTTTGCATATGGACTTATTTGGACCAACTAGAACACTAGTCTAGGAGGAAAACGATATGATTTTGTAATTATAGATGATTACCTCGTTTTACTTGGATTTTCTTTTTAGCACACAAAGATGAAACTTTTCATATTTTCACTAAATTTTACCGAAAAGTCACTAATGAAAAAGGATTTTCAATTCAAAATATTCGAAGCGATCATGGAACTGAATTTGAAAATCAAGACTTTGAAAACTTTTGTGATGAAAATGGAATTGGCCGTAACTTCTCTGCTCCTAGGACACTCCAACAAAATGGGGTAGTTGAAAGAAAAAACAGAACCTTAGAAGAAATGGCCCATACCATGCTTTGTGAAAGCAACCTTCCAAGATATTTTTGGACGGAAGCAATTAACACAGCATGTTACATTTTAAATCGTGCTTTGATTAGACAAATTTTAAAGAAAACCCCTTATGAACTTTGGAAAGAAAGAAAACCGAATATTGCATATTTTCATATTTTTGGTTGCCGATGTTTTATACTAAATAATGGCAAAGAAAGACTTGGTAAATTTGATGCAAAATCAGATGAAGCGATCTTTCTTGGTTACTTCCACTAGTAAAGCTTTTAGATTTTTAACAAAAGAACTTTAGTAGTAAAGGAGTCCATACATGTTGTTTTTGATGAATCTAACGATCTTCCTTCAAGGAAGAATGAGGGTGTTGATGATGCAGATCCTCTAATAGAAGGAATGAAGGAGATCACTCTGAAAGATTCAACAACTCAAGAGGACGAGGAACAAGAAGACAAACAAGATGAGAGAGGTGAAGAAATTCAAGAACAACCTCAAGGTACAAATGACCTACCCAAAGAATGGAGGTATGTTCACAATCACCCTAAGGAGTTAATTATTGGTGATCCTATGCATGGGGTAAAAACTCGTTCTTCACTTAGAGATGTATTTAATCATTGTACTTTTGTATCTCATCTTGAACCAAAAACTATTGAAGAAGCTGAAAATGATCATAATTGGATTAATGCAATGCAAGAGGAACTTAATCAATTTGAAAGAAATAATGTTTGGACTTTAGTATCAAGACCTAAAAATTATTCAATAATTGACACAAAATGGGTCTTTAGGAACAAATTAGATGAACATGGTAATGTAATAAGAAATAAAGCAAAATTGATTGCTAAAGGTTATAATCAAGAAGAAGGAATTGATTTTGATGAGACCTTTGCACCTGTTGCTAGATTAGAAGCCATTAGACTTCTACTTGCATATGCTTGCTTTATGAAATTCAAATTATTTCAAATGAATGTCAAAAGTGCATTTTTGAATGGATATATTGCTGAAGAAGTCTATGTAGAACAACCCTCAGGATTTGAAAATCATGCTTTTCCTAATCATGTTTTTAAATTAAATAAAGCTTTATATGGATTAAAACAAGCACCTAGGGCATGGTATGATAGGCTAAGCAAATTCTTACTAAACAATGATTTTTCAAGAGGTAATGTAGACACAACCCTCTTTATTAAAAGAAATCAAAATGACAATATTAGTTATACAAATTTATGTTGATGACATTATTTTTGGGTCTACTAATGAGTCTCTTTGTCAAGATTTTGCTAAGCTCATGCAGGGGGAGTTCGAGATGAGCATGATGGGTGAACTCACCTTCTTCCTCGGACTCCAAATCAAACAAACAAAAGAAGAATCTCCATCACCCAAAGCAAGTACACCAAGGAACTACTCAAAAGATTTGGAATGGAGAACTCCAAACCAATTGGCACACCCATGAGCCCCTCATGTAAGCTTGACAAGGATGAAGAAGGTAAATGTGTAGAGTTAAAATACTATAGAGGTATGATTGGCTCTCTATTATATTTAACTGCAAGTAGACCTGATATCATGTTTAGTGTTTGTTTGTGTGCTAGATATCAATCTAATCCTAAAGAGTCTCACTTGAATGCTGTTAAAAGAATCCTTAGATATCTAAATGGTACTCAAACTCTAGGATTATGGTACTCTAAGGACTCACTAATTGATTTATTAGGATTTTCAGATGCTGATTTTGCTGGATGTAGATTAGATAGAAAAAGCACAAGTGGAACTTGCCAATTTCTTGGAGTTAACCTAATCTCCTGGTTTAGCAAGAAACAAAATTCGGTAGCATTGTCTACGGCTGAGGCCGAATACATTGCAGCCGGAAGTTGTTGTGCTCAAATCTTGTGGATTAAGCAACAACTCGAAGACTTTGGAATCAAACTTAATGAAACACCCATAAGATGTGACAACACAAGTGCCATAAATCTAACTAAAAATCCAATTCAACATTCAAGGTCTAAGCATATTGAAATAAGACATCATTTTATAAGAGAACATGTTCAAAATAAAGATATAACTTTTGAATATGTTTGCATTGAAAATCAATTAGCTGATATCTTTACAAAGGCCCTTAGCGAGGATAGATTCTGTGAAATTAGGAGAAATCTAGGAATTCTTGATCCTTATGCCTAAGTGTTTCTCCATTTTCAAGGAATCGATTTGAGAATCAATTTCCATCATCTCTCTTGGTCCTAAAAGCTTAAGATTATCATTCTCACAACCTGTCATTGAGCAAAATTCCTTCTCCCAAAATTTTAAATTTTTTCGAAATTTATTCATATTTTTTTTGAATTTTTGTGATTCATGAGTCGACCCCCTAGGGTCGACCCATTGGCAAACTTGTAATTTTCGGCCAACATCCCACGGGCTCATTCCATTTTTGTCTTAAAACCTGTTCATGAGCCGACCCTCTATTCTCTTCGTCTTCCTCCCTCCAAGACCCGTCATCCTCATCTTCTTTCTCTCCAAAACCAAGGATTTAACCCAAGAACATTCTCCCTTCTCCTCTCCACCTCAAATCACCACCTGGGAAAGGAGCTTGTCGCATCTTTCTCCCTTGATTGAAGCGGTTAGAGCGTGCCCTAGCCTCCACCGTTCTTCTCAAAACCGTCTCTTCTCTCCGTCAAAATCCCTTTCCATCCTCTTGTAACCCTCCTTCTACTCATCCATTTGATCCTCCGAGTCTCCCTGCCTGCTCTTGTGGTAAGAATGGCCCCAAAAATGGAGCTTCCTCAAAGAAGAAAATCAGTCCGTGAGCTAGAAGAAAGCGTCCGTAGGAAAAGGCAAGCTGCTCAGACCTCCACTGCATCCATTCCGGCTTCAGTGTCTGCTCAAGGTCCCTCTCAGTCTCCCCTTAGCCCTAGCAAAATCTCTCTATCTGATAGGAAGGTAGAAACCGGCAAGAATGTGGATTTTAGATTCTTTGAAAAAGAAGGTTTCTCCTTTGGGACAAAGATAAAAAACCAGGGTTGGGGTTTTTACTGCTCTCTCAAGAAAGTTACATTTGTAGACTTGGTTAGAGAATTTTATCAAAATCAACATTATGACAATGGAACAGTAACTTCTACTGTTAAGGGAGTTGATATATGCTTAGATCTTATTACTTTGGGAGAGATACTACATTTGCCCTGTGAGGGATATTCTTACATGGAACTCCCAGTGAAGGAAGAGGGGATCAATGTAATTCTAGGAGGAACCTACTCGGAAAGTTTGAATAAATTGGAAGCCAAAATTTTGTCAATTGAAATGAGAATCTTACATCAATTAGTGACAAAGCTTTTCCTCCCAAGGAGTGGTAGGCATGACCTCCTTTCTGGCAGAGATATTTGTATAATGTTTCATGTGATCACCCAAACCCCATTAAACCTTCCTGCTTTAATGATTGAGGCCACGAGAGAGACACTGAACAGATCCAAGGCACATCTGCCTTTTGGTATGGCTCTCACACTAGTTTTCAGGAGGTTTGGAGTCAGTTTTGAGGGGGAGGCATCTGCTAAGCTTTCTCACGCAGACACCATCAACCAACACACTCTGCACCGTATGGGATTCACTAAGACTGATGGTGGTTGGATCAAGGGTTCTGAGGAGAGAGCTGAGGACAGAGTAGAAGACAGAGCTGAAGAAGAAGGTCCCTCATCTCCTCTCCATGACTTCAGGGCAGCATCTCCAGATATCCAGTTTGTTTCAGATCCAGAGGTTGGCCCTTCAGATTTTGCCAGGAGGTACACACCAGTTCAGCAGCCAGACAGCAGAGCACCTCCTTCAGAGTTCAGATTAGCTGATGATCAGATCGAGCAGATTTCTCAGCGTGTGGCTTCCTTGCTTTCTCGACAGTGGAGCACTTCTACATTTGCACTGGGATCCACATCATTAGTCTCATCTGATCAGACCTTGATTCTCCATATCTCCACTGTATTTCAGTTGATCTCAGATCAGTCTATTCGGATTCAGCAGCTCGAGGATAGCATTTTGAGACTGACTGGGAGAGTTCTTGACTTGCAGGGGCAAGTCTTAGCTTTGGCCCATCCTCAGCCACAGGAGAGCTCTATTGAGGTCACAGACCTTACTGCAGAGGCTGGCAGGCTTAGAGGTGCATTGGAGGGTGGTTATGAGTTATTGAGGAGAGAGATCAGAGGCTCGAGTGAACATGCATCTACTCAGTTCACTGCTCTGCTTCAGTCTGTTTCGAGAGCACTGAACGTTCTTGATTCCATTAGACTCACTCTTTCAGTTTAGTCTTTGGCCTCTCAACGTTCTCAGCCTCCTAGTTCATCTCGCTCACCTGCTCGTGCCAGCACCTCCTCTCGTGGCAGAGGCAGACGGGGTAGAGGACGTACTCTTGGTCGAGATCCATCATCTCCTCACCCTATCTCTGATGACTCCGATCCATCTAGTCATGAGCTTTACTAGATCCTAGGTGTTAGTCTCTTGTTCTTTCTAGGATCTGTATTTTGGGCCATGTAATGACATTAGCTAGCTGACTTTTATGATATGAAATATGTATTGAAACAACTATGGTTTTAATCATCTTTTAATTATATATCTACTCTTTGTAATGATGTCAATCATCTCTTGATTATATATCTTTTCTTTGTTGATAATTCATATCTATGGTAATCTATGGCATATTTTGGTTAATGATTGCTGTATTCAGGAAGAGCAAATATTAAGTTTGAAGAAACACTAAAGAGAAAACGTATTCAAAAAAGAGGGGGAGTTAACAATGTTTGATGATGTCAAAAAGGGGGAGAAATTAAAGAAAAAGAAACATATCAAAAGCAAAAGTATAAATTATTAAAAGACTTGAAAATAAAATGAATGAATTGGGGAGAAATTAAAGAACAATATCAAAAGTAAAATTATTAAATAACTTAAAAATACATGAGTAAATTGCTAAGTACAATGCAAATGAGCAACCTTTAAAATTACTTCTTAGACATGCTCTGATATGCTTTAAAATTAGACTTGCTCTGATACATCTTAAAATTTGACATGCTCTGATATACTTTATAAATTAATTCTAAGACATGCATTGGTACACTTAATTATTTTTACTCTGATACTAAAACTAAATAATCAAATGAGAATGAGTAAATTTTCAAGATACAACTTGCTCTGATAACAAAAACAAATTTTCTACTCTAATACCAAAATCACATAATCCAATGAGCAAATTTTTAAATCTTTAAACAAATGGGCAAACTATTTATGCAAATGAGCACTTGTATCACATACCAAAAGAATCAATCTTCTTCTCAAGCAAATGCACTTATAAGTTGGTAATAAATCTTCTTTTTTCTACTTATAATGCATTCTTTTGAAATTCATGATTCACATAGATACTTTTGTTCAAGTGTTTTGTCATCATCAAAAAGGAGGAGATTGTTGCTCCTTAGATTGATTTTGATGATTACAAAGCAGTTGAAGGGGTACTAATAATTTTCATTTGAAAAAGACCTATTACTCTTCAGAGGCAAAATTATAATTTTACCAAAATCCTGATTTGAAAGTATTAAATGATAGAACAAAAGATTTGTGATCCAATGGTGAAAATTTTATTGATTTTGGACTTGTATTTTGAAAGTTATGCATGTTTGAAAATCATGAGTCGACCCATGAGTCAACTCATGGCACATGAGCTGTTTGGCACGTAGATTTTTTGGCTTGGCACAACCTGTGAGTCAACCCATGAGTCGACCCCCAAGGCATGAGTCGACCCATGAGTCGACCCCTGCAGTTTTTAGGCCAAAAATTACAGAACCCTATTTTCTGGTATTCTTCCACAGAGGTCGACCCATGAGTCGACCCCCAGGCATGAGTCGACCCATGAGTCGACCCCCAGGCATGAGTCGACCCATGAGTCGACCCCTGTGACGGGATTTCTCCACAACGGCTAGTTTTTAACCCGTTTTAAGTGTTTTTAATGCTCATTTAATGTGGTCTAACGGCTCTTTTTCAGCCTAGAATATTTTTCTCTATTTCTTAAAGCTATAAAAGGATCCAAAAGGTGGAAAACAAGTAAGAGATTGAAAGAGATTTGAAGAGCATTCAAGAGAGCATTCAAGAGCATTCAAAAGAGAGAATTTGAAAAAGGGTTTTTCAAGCCAACTTTTCAGCCCTTATCAAGAGTTCATTCAAAGCTTTGAAGAAGCCTTTAAAACCAAGCTCACCAACTCCTCAAGTACACATTCAAGTCTCCAACCACTTTGAGAAAATCCAAAAAGGGTCTTCTTCTCCTGAGTAAAGTATATTTAAAGTTATATTCGCTCATTAAATGAGCTTTCTTTGTACTTATTTGTGCTATAAATTGTTTTACTCAGTTTGAGTGATTGTTTTTGTTTTGGAGGGGTTCCAAAACAAGGAAAGGTTGATCCGAACCTAGAATCGGAGTGTATTGGGTTGGCTTGTACCCGAAAAATAAGTGGTCTAGCTTGGAATAGCTAGAGTCGGAGTTTTCGACGTTTGTATTCGGGTTGAATACAAGATTAGTGGATTGGAATTCCCAAGTAGGAGCTTGGAGAGTGGATGTAGGTGCAAGGTTGGCACCGAACCATTATAAATCATTTTGTTTGTGATGTGCATAATTGCTTCTCTTTAACTCTTCATTATTTCCTTGCATTCTTGCTTTTGGCAATTAGTCTTGAATTAAGTTTATTCTCCTCATTCATTTAGCTATTGACGAATATTTTTCATAAGTCATTAGTTAAGCTTAAAATTTTTAGAAACCCAATTCATCCCCCCCTCTTGGATTGCATAGCTGGGCAACATTATTTATAAGTACATTCATGCTTTCTAATCTTCTTATAGTTATCATACCACGAAAGTAGTCATGAAGGTACCTAGAAGCATTTAATTTGGTACAAACTATTTATGTGCTTGTTTGTGAACGAGTTGTATTGTATAATCACTAAATCCCATTGATGCTCAAATTTTTTAAGGGTGTCTAACTTGTACAATTTATAAAAATTAAGATACCAATTTGAATACTTATTTTGAAGAATTGGAATAAACCGACCATTAAATTTAGCTGTTATATGCCATATACAAAAACTATGTTTCCTGGATGGCATTTCTTTTGCAGTTGCCTCTATTATCTATGGATCTTCACCGATCAATATTATCCTAAATGGCTTCTTCATCAATAATATAAAATTTTGTCAATTAAATTCAAATAAATAAAACATGTATAATAGAATACTAGAGTATATACTTAAAAATAAAAGAGAAAAAATTTTTGTTCTGTTACCTTTATTAACCATTGAAATGCACTAATAGTTTCGTTACATAGAAATGCACAATCAAATAATACCATCCTCTCATAATTATCAACACCAACAAAGATACCAAAAGGCATGTCATAAGAGTTCACTCTATACACGGTATCAAAAATAACAATATCCCCTTGCCTTTTATACCAATTAAAATAATAGGCTAGGGACCAAAAAATATATTCTAACTTTCTTTCATCATCAAGTGTAAAAGCATGTTAAAATCTAGAGTCTTCATCTTTAGCATATTTGGAATGTTGCAGAAGATCCATAGCATCATTCTTTGCATTCTTTCTATAAATTTTGTCATAAAAGTTATGAATATCCTTGAGAAAAAAAAGAAGGTGTCCATGTTTCACATTCTTTTCAAGCTCCATAATTTGCATTATTTATCTAATCAAAAGATCTCCTTCTTTCAGCAGGAGAATGTATTTTTCATCTTCTTTAGTAATATTAGGGTAAGATAAAAGAAAATATACTTTTTTAGAAGATATTAAATTATGATTATGATCTATAATAAACTTAGTAATGTGCTATTCCTCAAAAAAAATATCAAATAATTTTCTTAATATGATTTGCATATGTGCTTTACATTCATATCTAAGTGACTCTTTATTTCATTGTTTCTTAGATGAATTAATAATTTTTAGCTCTCGCTTTCCTTCACGATGATAAAAAGAATCATGTCTTTTCTTTTGTCTTTTCTTGTTGACAAACCAGCCTCTTCAAATTATAAAACTATTTTTTTGAGATAATTTCTATAAAAAATAAAAGCTTTCTTTTTTGCTGAGAAAGTATTGACCAATGAGTGGCTCATATGTATTTTTTAGTGAATCTTTATCTCTCAAATTAATTGCTACCTCCTCAAAATTTTTACAACTATCATCATTGGGAGGTTTATTCAAATCAAAATACTTCTCCCAATACTTTGATTAAAATCATCTTAAAGAAATTCTTCATCCATCTTGTACTGTTTACATTATGAGCATATTAAAATAAATAAATAAATTAATTAAAATACAAAAAATAAAAAAAATAAGAATTAATAAAAATATTTCTAGTATTAAGGTAATAAAAATAAAATATATGTAGTATAAATTATTCATGAATTTGAGTCTAGAAATTATGATTTTGCAATGGAGAAGAACTATGCAACCCTTTGTAATTGGTATTGATCCGACCTTCAGGGATGAAAGACTATAACCATTTTGAAACTTTTTCAAAATAATGGCCAAATCACAACAATCAAATCAATAAAAAAATGATAAAATAAGAAAAAGATTTAAGATGTGGGGAAGAACTGATAAGAAAGATGTCCAAATGAAATGTCAGGTTTTTTCTCTATTTTTTAGTCCAAAATGACTTTAGCACCAAGAGAGATAAAAAATAATAGTGTTATTGTAAAAAAGTTATTAATTATTTTTTTATTATTTGGATAAAGCCCACCTAGTTAAGTGGGTAGTTAATGCTTCTTATCCTATCCCCTTTGGGCACAGCTTAGAAAAATCCTTAGATTTTCATGAAATTTGGATGAATTCGTGGGATTAGGAATACCTAATATGAGAGAGCAAGGGTGGGGACAAGAGAGAGATAGGGGGAGAGAGAGAGAGAGAGAGGGAGGGAGGGAGGGTAGGGATCCATGGCGGGATAGGCTCGAAAATTATAGAAAAAATAAAAAATCCAAAAAAAAAAGGTCAATTTTATAGGAATTATCAAAATAGATTTAAAAAAAAAAAATCTAATTTTCTCCAAGTAGGAACGGACTAGGAACTCCGATTGATATAGGAAAGATATGGCTTTATATGCTTTATATTGAAAAAATATAATTTTATAAGAACTATCCAAGCAAACCCTCAAAAAAATAGAAACTCAAACAAAGTTGCATTGCCTTGGAAATAGAAAAAGACACCTAATCTGAATTTTTGAAAAAGGCATTTCAGAAATACATGAAGATATCATCAAGAAATGAATGGAAGCATAACATAGAGAATGACATCTTGTCTACCAATGAAAGCCTTTGCTTCAGCTACATCTGCCAAATCTGAGTAACTTAAATTGCACTTTGAGTTCAGTTCAAGTGTCCCTAAATCATCACTAGCACCAGTAGCTGTAATTTGACCTCTGGTTGCTTTGGCAGCAAGCTGGGTACAACATTTGGGCTGCCTACTAAAGCTAGAGTTAATAAAAAAAATGCCAACACCACAAGAAAATTCAAGCATCTACAAGAACGAAAGGGAGAAATTCACAAAATAACCATAATCATAACCATTCACCTTTCCGACCTTTTTAAAGTTAGCTTAGAGATATTTATGAAATAAAAAGGGACAGGGGTTATACCCTTTGCGTGAAAGAAGGATTCGCCTTCTTTTGCACGAATTCCCTGTTGCTTCAAGCCCAATGCAGCTGGATGAACGAGAGAGTTCCGAGTGTTTTGAAATCTGTGCAAAATGCGATCCAATAGTCAATACCATAAAAAAAGAACAACTTTCTTTCATGCGAAAAATATGACCCGAACCCAATAAAAAGATGCTAAAGTTGGAAATTGTCTGTTGTGGACAGACTGTGGGGGGACCTCCCTTAATAGTTCCACATCGGGCAACTCTGGTGTGTGCATGTGCTTAAGAGGGATACGAGCACACCTTCCCTCACGAGGCGCCTTTTGCGGGGTGAACCCCAATGCAAGGGACAAAACCGTGAGGCCGTCTGCGTGACGCTGGGAGGACAACCCCCGGTGGGGACCACTGGGCACGCTCCCGGTCCGGACCCAGCCAAAGCGGGCAATACTTCGTGGGGCGGAGCGTGCGGTCTCCGACGACCTGCTTGACACGTGCGCACAACAGTGGCGCGCCAGGAAGGGGTAACCCGCCCCCTGTCGCTCAACACCTGCACCCTCCAGAGTGGGGGGCATCTGTTGTGGGCAGGCTGTGGGGGGACCTCTCTTAATAGTCCCACATCGGGCAACTCTGGTGTGTGCATGTGCTTAAGAGGGATACGAGCACACCTTCCCTCACGAGGCGCCTTTTGCGGGGTGAACCCCAATGCAAGGGACAAAACCGTGAGGCCGTCTGCGCTGGGGGACAACCCCCGGTGGGGACCACTGAGCACGCTCCCGGTCCGGACCCAGCCAAAGCGGGCAATACTTCGTGGGGCGGAGCGTGCGGTCTCCGACGACCTGCTTGACACGTGCGCACAACAGAAATAATAGAGATACATCCATGGGAATTGATAAAGGATTGCAAGCATGTGCAATGGCCTTAATTCATGCTGATTTCCATCTCTAAAATGTAACTTGAATGAGTCATAATATTTTCTCTCCCGGGCTACACCATCTAACAAGTCATAAATAGCTCTAACAATTCTTAATTCATATGTTGCAAAGGCTCTATTGGGATTCTTTCCGCAAACTGTTAATGCAAAAATGGGCACCAAGTAATAACAAATTTTTTTTGATATAATATAGTGGAGAAAGCTGATAACAATATTATCAAAGAGCTTGAAGATCACAAGTCAGTATTGATAATTAGGGATGCAATTAAGTCGAGCTGCTTATAAGCTATTTGAGCTCAATTCAAATTCAAGCTTGACTCAATTTAGTTTTTATGAAACTCGAGTCGAATTTGAATAGCAAGATACTCAAAACGAAAGCCACAAACTACTTGAATTTATATATATATTATTAGCAGATTTGAGCTCGATTCAAATTCGAACTCAAGTTCAATATGGTCCGATTGATATTCGAGTTGAGTCAAATCGATTTTGAATTTTATTTATTTTTTATTAAACTAAGATTGATTTTGAGATATTAAGACTTAATCAATCTTAAGATAAATTTTAAATTTAAATATTTTAAATCAAATCATACTCGAATTTCTAACTATTCGATCCAGTTTAGTTCGATCGTACCCTGCAGACAACTCCAGGCTTCTCAATAAAAGTATATCCCAATGAAGGTCCTAGGGTCAGAGTAGATTTCTGTGAAGTGCACTTGAGAGAAGCCAAATCCTGGATTCTTTTTTTTTTTTTAAATGAAAGAACAAAATTAATTAAAGAAAGAAGCATCAGAAAAAGAGTATTATAATGGAGAGTATGTATTGGAACGAAGGCCGCAAGAACAAAAAGATCTTCCAAACCTAGCCTCGGCGCGGGGAGTTACTCTAGAATCCAGGTTGAAACATTCTTCTGCCCATTTTACCCTCAGAGTGGACGGTGGGTTGTAGACACGATATATGTGGCTATCAGGCACTTGCCGTATATAATACTGCAAATGGGTTAGGTTGACCCATGATCAAATCTTATCCAACCCATTTAGATATGATGCAATCCATTTTAAAGGGCTCATACGGCCGGATTAGCTTCTAAAATTAGATCCATTTTATTTATTGGGTTAGATTTGAATTTATTGAATTCAGACCCGACCTAACCATATCCATTTGATTTTTGGGTTAATTTTGGATCTCTTGCTCTACGATCCAATCCGAACCAAGTATACTGTTAGGATCCGAACATCTTTGAGTATTTAAGTTGTGATCTAAGATTTGTATAAGCAATTTTTTTAACAAAAAGATAGATTTAAAATAATTTTTATATCCTAATTTATTTTGAGAGTAATATTGTTTATTATTTATTTTTTGTGGTTAATAGTAATTGACTATGTTATACATGGATCTGATCCATCCAAATGATCTATTGAATTAAAAATTTCGATCATAAATCTGACCCGACCCAATCCGATCTTCCATTGAGTTGGGTTTGGATCCAATATTAGGACCCAATCAAGAAACCAGATCAGATAGGGATCACACATTATCGTGTTTGGCCCAACCTATTTGCACTCTTAGCCATACAAGAGAAGGTGCAAGATGCATCAATGTGATTGTTTGAAAGGAAATCTTGATGGCTAGCAAATAGAACTATTCATTCGCAAATGGGCAAGTTCTTTGCAAGATGGCTTAGGTTGGGCTTGCTTGGTTGAGAAATTAGTCAAGCTAGAGCTATATTTGGTTTACTAAGGCTCATTGAATTAGCTTGAGATGTGAATATATGAATAATTTACATATTATATTATTTTAATTATTATTATTTAAATAAACACAGTTAGATGGAATAAAATGTTATAACTGCAAGATTATAATATAATCAAAATTATTATTTCAAATTCTATAAAGGGAAGTCTCAAATAATTTTAGATTTTTTTGTAGATCTCTTGAATAAACTGTTCAAAAGCAGCTTGTGCTCGATCTACCATTAAATGAGCTAGCTTGAATTTGGCTTGGTTATAAAACATGTTGAGGTTGAACTACGTAAAAATGTATTGCCACTTAAGTTTTAATTGGACACCTCCTTTCTTGGTCAAGAATTGATTTGATCCACTATTTGGATGTTCTCCGTAACAAAGAGACATGCTGGGCAGTCAAAAAGGTGGTATTGCCTCATGATACTCGGGCTCAAAGACCATGAATAAACAGATCATATTATAATAATAAAAATTTCCTAGTATCAAGTCTAATGTGCAGTGTTGTTGTAAAACTCCGAGGAGGGGTTGATGTGGCTAGAGCCGAATGTCGGTCAAGATCTACGATATCAGAGGATATCTACAAAAAAAATTCACATTCGTCGGGGGTATTTCGATGAGGACCTTCTTATGCTTAAGTTAGTCGGAGCTTTGGAAACAGTAGAAAGAAAAAATCATAAGAGTCGGGAGAGCGGAGTGAGATGTTTGAGTATCTTGCTTGCTTACCTTTGAGGATCCCCTTTGTACATCTTTTATTTGGTGGTTGAGTCCGTAGGCCTCTAGCTCGAATCAATAAATTTGTCAGACCTAACTCTGGAGGCTGTTAGGCTATGTTTTGGCTCTTTCTCATGAAAGAAATATTCTCCACCTTTCTTGAATTAAGGTTGTTAGTCATGGATGTCAAGCGCAAACTTATCCATGTGGTTAGCCAAATTGGTGGTCCCCAGGTTCACATCTGATGTGACCTCACCATATTATCTTAAGTGCATCTCAATGGAGGATTGGTCCCAATCGATGAGTTTCTCCTGCAACATATGCCCCCCCACTCCTGAGTTCGAAGTGGCCTTTGAGCTTTGAGTGAAGGGAGTAACTGTCTTGGTAGTTGAACTGCAGATCCAATTTTCTCTTGGATGCGTCTGTATTATTGCTTTCAAGAAAAATTTCTGAGTAATGATGCATCGTCTCACGACTCGCATTGTCTTTATTAGGAAGGGAGTTCAAGGAGTCATAGAATAACACTATCGAGAGAAGAAATCTGAAGACTACCCCTAGACTTACCTAGGACCCGCCATGTGGCAAGCCATGATAAGTTCAGGAGCATGCTTCGTGAGTTATCTCATGTGGTTCGATCAGATAAGGACATGATGAGAGGCCACACTGTCCGTCACTTCGAGGCTAGTCAAGTGGCAATATCTAGCTATTCGATCGAATCCGCACTGTCGGTGGCCTATATAAATGGACCACCCGTTTGATAGGATTTTCTACCATTTGATTGTTAGTTACTTTTTTATTGCAATAGTCCTCAAGGGTCGATTCTCTTTTTTTCTGTCTTATAGTCATGAAGCCATCATTGTCATCTATCAAGTCGGTCGTGAAGAAGATGGGCTTTCCCAGCAGGAAACACTTGTCCAAGAGGGTGAGGACTACCTAGTCAGAATTCTCTATCTCCGACTAATGGCAGACCTTAGTGGGGACTGGATCGGTCGTGGTCAAGAGGCCATAGGTTGCTATATCAGAGTCACTCCAAGCTCCTCTTTCATCGGGCTAAGCCCGCCTTCCTTTGGAGGGTCGGCAAGGCTCAAGATGGATCCTCATCTGTTTGGAGGCAGTCGGGAGTTCGTCGAGACTGCCGTGGATGTTCTCGTCGAGATTAGGTATAGGTGCATTGAGAAGTACAAAATCTTGGTGGACTTTGAGGATAAGTTTGTTAAGACATCTTCGGTCCAGTTCATTCAAAGGCTTCGAGGACTGCAAGGCTTGTCTAAAGAAGTTGGTCCTGAAGCTGAATCTGAGGTGCCTCTATCCCAATAATAGTGATGAGGAGGTCGAGATGTTTTCTTCAGATAAAGACTAGATCTTCATCTTTTTGTATTTGCTTTTGGTGTCTTTGCCTCAATGAAATTTTATAATAATTTTTTAATTAATAATATATATATATATATATATATTTCATTATGTTTACATCTAGTTTGAAGCTTTTACTTCTCTGTGATGTTAGTGTGGTCAGCTCTTTATCTTAGTCAAAGGCTCCAATAGCTCGGATGGGTCGATAATGCATTTATGCCAAAATCTCGCTAGACCTTGTTCGAAGCACTTTGCTAGTATTTGGTGAATGGACTTTTGAAAGTTGTAGGCTTGCGCGTGTCTGAAGCAGTGAATGCTGATTGATGCCGCATCATTTTTGCAAATTAGAGAAGATGATTCATCTTGAGGTTATATGATAAGGACAGTTCGAAGACTTGACAGGGCTCACATTTAGTGTTAGTACCTAGTTTTTAGGAAGCACAGCTTTTGAGATCCTTATGGTGGCGACATTTGTCACACAATCAATGCAACATTTGAATTCGCCTGGGCTTGCCCCTTCTATAAGTAGGAGCTTTGCTGTCAAGGGTTGATATTACCTGTGTCATCTTCCTTAATGTTGTGGTGGCACTGGCTTGCTTAGTGTCAAAGGATTGTCGGTGCTCTACTCCATTTTGGGAGATCTCCTTCATGCCTTCAATCAATCGTTGAATGCTTCGAGGGAGTGCATCAGTGGTCAACGTCCTGCTTTGGTATGGGAGGTGTTGGAAAATTTTACCGATCCAATTGCGAGACTGTGGTGGTGGCTATCTAGGCTCTTATAGCCTTATCCTCCATAGTTAGGTTTTAGATCTTTTTGGAGGGGCTATTTCTTCTTTCATCTAGTGTAGCCTTTTGACCTTCCTCGGAGGTGTATCGTGAAGGCAAAATGGGTTTCCAAAAGGGAAGCATCCATGCCATCACTAATATCTTTTTGAGGGGGTCAATGAGCATCGCAAAATAGAAAGTCTTGTGATCTTCATCAGGGATCATGCCATGCTGAAGCTCGGCTTGTGCTCTTAGGGTGCTGGTTAGATCTGAATTTTGTATTTCTTCTTCTTTTTTGGTTATAATGAGCTTCACTCAACTGAAATATAATAAGTTTTCTGAAATATACATGAACATTCTTAATAAATTGAGGCTCTTTTTGGTGTGTCATCTAGCACTTCTCTTTTTTTTAAGATAAGTCGACTCTTCTCTTGTAGCCATTGTTGGCTTCTACTGGTAGGATGAGATCTCTAAGAAATTAATCTTTATTAGCTTCAATGGGTCATGAAGCTACAATGGGCCACCCATGGCTATAGTGGGCAACATTGAATTTTCTGAAGGTTGCCTTAGTTGACTACAGTGGGCCACATTGGATTTTTCAGAAAATTATCTTGGTTGGCTATAGTGTGCCATGTGGTTATAGTAGGCCACATTGAATTTCTCAGAGGATTGCCTCAATTGACTATAGTGAGCCATATAACTATGATGGGCTATGTTGGATTGTTTGGAGATTATCTCGATTGGCTACAGTGAATCATGTGGCTACAATTGGCCACATTAGATTTTCCAAGGGATTGCTCTGGTTGGCAACAATGGATTATGTGACTATAGTGGGCCACCTGTGACTACAGTAAGCTATGTTGGATTTTTCGAAAGGTTGTTCCAATTGACTATAATGGGCTATGTGGCTATAATGAGCCATCCGTGGCTACAGCGGGCCATGTTAGATTTTCTAAAAGATTGTCCTAGTTGGCTACATGAGCCATATGGCTACAATGGATCATGTTGGATTTTTTAATGAATTATTTCAGTTGCCTATAGTGAGCCATGTGGCTATAGTAGGTCGCTCGTAGCTATAGTGGACCATGTTAAATTTTTCATGAGATTGTCTCGATTGGTTACAGTGGGCTATGTGGCTACAGTGGGCCATCCATGATTACAGTGGACTACATTGAATTTTTTAGGAGATTATCCTGATTGGCTATTGTGAGCTATATGGCTACAGTGGGCTATCCATGGCTACAGTGGGTCACATTAGATTTCGCATGGGATTGTCTCGATTGGCTATATGAGCCTTGTGGTTATAGTGGGTCATGTTGAATTTCTTAAGAGATTATCCTAGTTGTCTACAATGGGTCATGTGGCTATAGTGGACCATGTTAAATTTTTTGAGGATTGCCCCAGTTGGCTACAATGAGCCATGTGGCTATAGTGGGTCATCCGTGGCTATATTGAGCCATCTTGGATTTTTTGAAAGATTGCCTCAGTTGGCTATAGTGAGCCATGTGGCTACAATGGGCCACTCGTGGCTATATTGGGCCATATTGAATTTTCTGAGAGATTATCCTGATTGGCTAAAGTGAGCCATGTGGCTGTAGTGGGCCATGTTAAATTTTTTAGAAGATTATCCTGATTGGCTATAGTGGGCCATATGTCTATAGTGGGCCACATAGGATTTCTCGGGGGTTTACCCCGATTGACTATAATAGGCCATGTTGGATTTTCTGGAGGATTGCCCCAATTGACTATAGTAGGTCTTGTGGCTATAGTGGGCCATGTTGGATTTTCTAGGAGATTATCTTTGTTGGCTACAGTGGGCCATTCGTGGCTACAGCGGGCCAAGTTAGATTTTCTGGAGGATCGTCTTGATTGGCTATAGTGAACTGTATGGCTGCAGTAGGTCACTTGTAGCTACAGTGGGCTACGCTGGATTTTCTGTCGGTCAAATTTTCATGTCATGGGAAGCCTTGAAGAACTTTTTGCCCTTTCTTGGATATCAAGCCATGTTCTATCCCCGAGCCTTGAGAGGCTCAAGGCTTCATTTGTGCATGGGGACCAGCAGAGGATCTGATTATCCCGACTGGGTTGTTATGCACCGCATGAGCCTTTCAAGGCTATTTTTGAGGATACTATCATTAGGGCCGAGTATCGTTCGATATGGCCTTAGATCCAACCTCTCCTCTTTTGGGTCAGCTTGTAATTTTATCCTTCAGACAATATTATAAAATGAAATGTCAGATAAGTTTTCATTATAAGTAAAAATTATATTTACATCATGGTTGGTTGTCATCAGTAGTGCGATGACGGTGTTATTAACTTTCCTAAAAAATCAAGAAGAAAAGTGGTGCCCCCCAGGATGCTGTTCCGTTTCTCTCTCCAATTTTATCTCCTACCCCCCATGCCGTCAGTTGGGGTGGAGATGGCATTGATGATGCGGCCATTGGTTGGTTGTTGTTCTTCTCATCGGATGCTTGATTTTCTCACTCCATACATATTTGCCAAGGTAGCCCTTGCAGATCAAGGCTTCGATCTCATCTTAAGTGTGGCACTCCTCAATATCATGGCCATGGTCATGATGGAAATAACAGTACTTGCTCCTGCTCCTCCTATCTGAAGGAGACTTCATCGGCTTAAGTCATTGTAGAACCCTTATCCTTCGATCTCCATTAGAATCTGGGATCGAGGCAACAGAGGAGTGTAGTTATCGAATTATCAGGGAGAACTCCTGAGCAATAGTTCTTTCACGATCGAAAAGATTCCTCTCGATTCGAGCCATCCAGGGATCTTTCTGATTTCTCTTCTTACAAGATCTTCTTCCTTCTACCTGCTTGTGGAGTTCTTGAGCTTTTTCTGCTTGAGCATATTTTCGAGCATGGTCCAGTAGGTCTACATAGTCTCTCAACAGCTTCTTGTCAAGAGAAAAGAAAAGGTGTTCATTCCATACCCTCACTTGAGTCTGACATTGCCACCGATGATTGAGGCTCCACATCTCGAGCATAGTGACATTGAAACATGCAATATAGTCATGTAGTGACTCACCTCTTCTTACTGGAGAGAGAAGAGGCTATCTATGTTTCTTGTTGGGATGTAGCTACTAAAATGAGTAATAAATAACCTATTGAGCTGCTCAACGAATGAATGGATCTTGGTTAAGTCTAGAATATCATGCCTATGCCAACTTTTGAGAGTGGCTAGGAAGGCAAGGCAAAGAGGGGCGTCTAAAGTACTTGCAGCATCATAAGAATTCTATAACTCTACAGATGATCAAGAAGATTGTGGAGCCATCATACGCTCCAACTGAGGTATTTTTAACTGAGTTGGGATTGATTTCTCAAGATGGTTGGGACAAATGGTGGTCGAGGTTGAAGTCGAGGCCATCATTGCTTCGATATGGCCCATCCTAGACTTCGCTAAGACGATGCTCGATATTTGAACTCTCTTCTAGGCTCCTCATCCCGTCGGATCTTCCAAGCATAGGAAGTAGGACTGAACCAAATCACTGGTGGAAGAAGAGCTTCTCGGTGTAGCTCTTCCCTCAAGCTTCAATGGGAGGATGAACAATTGGAATGGCAGTGGAGCGACGAGAGTGCAGCTAGAGGGAGATCTCAGACTCTAAGAGTGAGACTGCTGACTGAGATGGGAGGAATCATTTGGAAGTTGGTTTACATGCTTTAGAGTACATGGCTACGAAACCAAGTGTTAGAGGTTTGAATCCCTCCTCTCGCACAACCTTTCTAAAAGGGAACGGCTTTCCCTTACCTCGAAGATAGAAAAATCATGATCGGGATAGTAGATGCAAAGCTATTAAACTTGGGTATGATCTTTTGTCGAAATAGAATGACTTATTTTTCTTTTTATTTATCGTGCATGATTCGATTATTACATATACTAACCAAGTTGAAATCAGAATATGGAAGTCTTCTTTTATTTTTCGATGGTGAAGTAAAGTAAGACCAAGCTCATGAGCTTATTATCCTAGGTTGGAACAGTTAGTTGATAGGATCCTTTTTTTGCATTCCTATTCCATCACATGGGAGGGACATGGGGGCATAAAACAAAAAGAAAAGAGAGGGATCGGGTTTTTCTTGCTTTTGGCATATAGGCCTCCTGATGGGAGGCCCATATGATGGGCTATTATCTCTATGGTAGAGCGCACAACTGATAATTGTGTTATGGTCAAGACAAAGGGTTGCGATCCTGTGAGGGTGAGCTTGAAGGAAAAGTATCCGATCTGATCGGATCACCAGGGTGTATTTTAAAATTTTTTAATTCAAAAGCATACATAACAATTATGAATTACCTTGATCACAGTGGAATAGGAATCAAATCTCCAGAGGTGGCTTGGATCCGATGCCTCGCGAGGCTTGAAATCGCAGGTCCTGTACTTCGCACACACACCAAGCTCCGTAGGGAAGAGGGATGATCTCTTTACATCAATTTTTTAGGAGGATGCTGGGAAGGAATGAGATCTAATCTCACAATCGGAGAGCACCTTGGATGAGATTATTCATGCCAAAAATCAATACCTAGGATAAACCCACTCCAAGAAGAAAGTGCTGATTTGTGCCTTAAAAGTCATTGTTGGCTGACACATTATGTAATTTCAGAACTAAACTTATACTTATATTCTTTGTATTATCAAAAAGAGTTTTTTTTTCCATTATATTTATGTGTCTATGATTTATCCTAGAAATTAATAAAGATGATTTTTGTATATTCTTAAAGAGTTAAGAATTTGAACATACATTAATTAGTGATTAATTTTAAATGCTCCGATCAAAATATCATCATGGAGGACAGTGATCAATCTATTTGAGATCAGTGCACAGTTCACCTCTTTTGTGGCAGATAAGTCTTGAATTTACGGTGTAGAGACACTGGGATGAAGGTGTGGGTGGTTGTTAGAGAATAACTTATACTAGATGTGATCAATACGAGAACCAGATGGATGTCTACTCACTCATCAGTGATCTTCTTGATACTGTAGTGGTGTGAGTGGTCTTTTAACCTACGATATCATTGGCTATTCGCAGCGAGGCTATTGG
>NC_026001.2:86375186-86493555 GCF_000442705.2 Elaeis guineensis | reverse complement strand
ACCATAATCATAGATGGCCCACTGTAACCACATAGCCTACTGTAGACAACCGAGATAATCTTATGAAAAATCCAATATGGTCCACTATAGCTACGAGCGACCCACTATAGCCACATGGCTCAATGTAGCCAACTAGAATAATTCATTAAAAAATTCAACATGACCCACTGTAGCCATATGGCTCCTGTAGCCAACCAGGATAATCTTTTAGAAAATCTAACGTGGCCCGCTGTAGCCACGAATGGCCCATTATAGCCACATAGCCCACTATAGTCAATTGAGACAACCTTTTGAAAAATCCAACATAGCTTACTGTAGCCACAGTGGCCCACTATAGCCACATGATCCATTGTTGCCAACCAAAGCAATCCCCTGAGAAATTTAATGTGGTCCATTATAGCCACATGACTCATTGTAGCCAATCGAGATAATCTCCAGACAATCTAATGTAGTCCATCATAGCCATATGGCCCACTAAAGTCAATCGAGGCAATCCTCTGAGAAATTGAATATGGCCTACTATAACCACATGGCATACTATAGCCAACCAAGATAATTTTTGAAAAATCCAACGTGGCCCACTGTAGTCAACTGAGGCAACCTTCAGAAAATCTAACGTTGCCCACTATAGCCATAGGTGGCCCACTGTAGCCTCATGGCCCATTGAAGCCAATAGGGATTAATTTCTTAGAGATTTCATCCTGCCAGCAGAAGCCAACGATGACTACAAGAGAAGAGTCGACTTATCTTAAAAAAAAGAGAAGTGCTAGATGACACACCAAAAAGAGTCTCAATTTATTAAGAATGTTTATGTACATTCCAAAGAAACTCATTATATTTCAATTGAGTGAAGCTCATTACAACTAAGAAAGAAGAAGAAATACAAAGCTCAGGCTCAGCCAGCACCCTAAGAGCACAAACCGATCTTCAGCACGACGTGATCCCTAATGAAGATCACAAGACTTTCCATTTGCGATGCTCATCGACCTCCTCAAAAGGATATTAGTGATGGCATGGATGCTTCCCTTTTGGAAACCCATTTTGCCTTCACGATGCACCTCCGAGGAAGATCAAAAGGCTACACTAGATGAAAGAAGAAACAGGCCCTCCAAAAGGTCTAAGACCTAACTATGGAGGATAAGGCTATAAGAGCCTAGATAGCCACCACCACAATCTCATAATTGGAGTAGTGAAACTTTCCAACACCTCCCATGCCAAAGCGGAACGTCGACCACTGATGCACTCCCTCGAAGCATTCAATGATTGATTGAAGGCATGAAGGAGATCTCCCGAAATGGAGCAGAGTGCTGACAACCCTTCGACACTAAGCAAGCCAGTGCGACCACAACATTAAGGAAGATGACCATGGTAATATCAACCCTAGATAGCAGGGCTCCTACTTATAGAAGGGGCAAGCCCAGGCGAATTCAAATGCTGCACTGATTATGCGACAAATGTCGCCACCATAAGGATCTCAGAAGCTGTGCTTCCTAAAAACTAGGTACTAACTTTAAATGTGAGCCCTGTCAAGTCTTCGAACTGTCCTTGTCACATAACCTCAAGATGAATCATTTTCTCTAATTCGAAAAAATGATGCGGCATCAATCAGCATTCAATGCTTCGAACATGCGCAACCCTACAACTTTCAAAAGTCCATTCACCAAATACTTGCAAAGTGCTTCGAACAAGGTCAAGGGAGATTTTGGTATAAATGCGCTATCGACCCATCCGAGCCATTAGAGCCTTTGATTAAGGTAAAGAGCCGACCACACTAACATCACAGAGAAGCAAAAGCTTCGAACTAGATGTAAACATAATGAAATATATATATATTTCATTAATTAAAAATTTAATACAAAATTTCATCAAGACGAAGACACCAAAAGCAAATATAAAAAGTCGAAGACCTAGTCTTCATCTGAAGAAAACATCCCGACCTCCTCATCATTACTATTGGGATAGAGACACCCCAGATCCAACTTCAGGACCAACTTCTTCAGATGAGCCTTGCAGTCCTCGAAGCCCTTGGATGATCTTGACCGAAGATGTCTTAACAAACTTATCCTCAAAGTCCACCAAGATTTTGTACATCTCAATGCACCTATACCTAATCTCGATGAGAACATCCACGGCAGCCTCAACGAACCCCCGACTACCTCTAAACAGATGAGGATCCATCTTGAGCCTTGCCGACCCTCCAAAGGAAGGCGGGCTTAGCCTGATGAAGGAGGAGCTTGGAGTGACTCCGATATAGCAACCTACGGCCTCTTGACCGCGACCGATCCGGTCCCCACTAAGGCCTGCCATTAGTCGGAGATAAAGAATTCTGACTAGGTAGTCCTCACCCTCTTGGATAAGTGTTCCCTACTGGGAGAGCCCATCTTCTTCACAACCGACTTGATGGATGACAATGATGGCTTCATAACTACAAGATAGAAAAAAAGAGAATCGACCCTTGATGACTATTACAATAAAAGAGTAACTAACATTCAAATGGCAAGAAATCCTATCAGATAGGTGGTCCATTTATATAGGCCACTGACAGTATGGATTCGATCGAATAGCTAGATCTTGCCACTTGGCCAGCCTCGAAGTGACGGACAGTGTGGCCTCTTATCATGCCCTTATCTGATCGAACCACATGAGATAACTCACGAAGCATGCTCCTGAACTTATCACGGCTTGCTACATGGCGGGTCCTAGGTAAGTCTAGGAGCAGTCTTTGGATTTCTTCTCTCGATAGCATCATTCTATGACTCCTTGAGCTCCCTTCCTAATAAAGACAATGCGAGTCGTGAGACGATACATCATTACTCCCCAAAAATTTTTCTTGAAAGCAATAATGCAGACGCATCCAAGAGAAAATCGAATCCATGGTTCAATTACCAAGGCAGTTACTCCCTTCACTCAAAGCCCAAAGGCCACTTCAAACTCAGAAGCGGAGGGCATATGTTGCAGGAGAAACTCATCGATTGAGACCCATCTTCTATTGGGATGCACTCAAGATAATATGGTGAGGTCATATCATATGTGAACCTCGGGACCATCAATTCGGCCAACCATATGGATAAGCCTGCACTTGACATCCATGACTAACAACCTCAATTCAAGAAAGATGAATAATATTTCTTTCATAATAAAAAGCCAGAACGTAGCCTAACGGCCTCTAGAGCTAAGCCTAACAAACTTATAGATTTGAGCTAGAGGCCTACGGGCTCAACTACCAAATAAAAAAAAGGAGATCCTCAGAGGTAAGCAAGCAAGACACTCAAATATCTCACTCTGCTCTTCCGACTTTTATGATCTTTTCTCTCTACTGTTCCCAAAGCTTCGGTTAACTTAAGCATAAGAAGGTCCCTCGTTGAAATACCCCCGATGAATGTAAATTTTTTTTGTAGATATCCTCTAGCATTATAGATCTTGACTGACATCCGGCTCTAGCCACATCAACCCCTCCTCAGAGTTTTACAACAACACTATACATTAGACTTGATACTGAGAAATTTTTATTATTGTAATATGATCTGTTTATTCATGGTCTTTGAGCCGGAGTATCATGGGGCAATACCACCTTTTTGACTGCCCAGCATGTCTCTTTATTACAGAGAACATCCAAATAGTGGATCAAATCAATTCTTGACCAAGAAAGGAGGTGTCCAATTAAAACTTAAGTGGCAATACATTTTTACGTAGTTCAACCTCAACATGTTTTATAACCAAGCCAAATTCAAGCTAGCTCATTTAATTGTAGATCGAGCACAAGCTGCTTTTGAACAGTTTATTCAAGAGATCCACAAAAAAATTTAAAATTATTTGAGACTTCCATTTATAGAATTTGAAATAATAATTTTGATTATATTATAATCTTGTGGTTATAACATTTTATTCCATCTAATTGTGTTTATTTAAATAATAATAATTAAAATAATATAATATGTAAATTATTCATATATTCATAACTCAAGAACTTGCCCATTTGCGAATGAATAGTTCTATTTGCTAGCCATCAAGATTTCCTTTCAAACAATCACATTGATGCATCTTGCATCTTCTCTTGTATGGCTAAGGGTACAAATAGACGGGCCGGACACAGTCATATATGATCCCGACGTGATCTGATTTTTTGATTGGGTCCTAATGTTGGACCCAAATCCAACTGAATGAAAAAACAGATTGGGTCGGGTCAGGTTTACGATCAAAATTTTTAATTCAATAAATCATTTGGATGGATCAGGTCCATGTATAACATAGCCAATTACTATTAACCATAAATAATAAATAATATTGCTCTCAAAATAAATTAAGATATAAAAATTATTTTAAATCTATTTTTTTGTTAAAGAAATTGCTTATACAAGTCTTAGATCACACCTTAAATACTCAAAGATATTCGGATCCTAATAGTATACTTGGTTCGGATTGGATCATAGAGCAAGAGGTTCAAAATTGATCCAAAAATCAAATGGATATGGTCAGATCGGATCCGAATTCAACAAATCTAAATCTAACCCGATAAATGAAATGGGTCTAATTTTAGAAGCCAATCCGGCCGCATGAGCCCTTTAAAAGGGATTGCATCAGATCTAAATGAGTCTGATAAGATTAGATCATGGGTCAATTTAATCTATTTGCAGTATTATATATGGCAAGTGTCTGATAGCCACATATATCATGTCTACAACCCACCGTCCGTTCTGAGGGTAAAATGGGCAGAAGAATGTTCCAACCTGGATTCCAGAATAACTCGCAGCGCTGAGGCTAGGTTTGGAAGATCTTTTTGTTCTAGCGGCCTTCGTTCCAATACATACTCTCCATTATAATACTCTCTTTCTGATGCTTCTTTCTTTAATTAATTTTGTTCTTTCATTTAAAAAAACAAAATAGAATCCAGGATTTGGCTTCTCTCAAGTGCACTTCGCAGAGATCTACTCTGACCCTAGGACCTTCGTTGGGATATACTTTTATTGAGAAGCCTGGAGTTGTCCGTACTCTCTTTCTGATGCTTCTTTCTTTAATTAATTTTGTTCTTTCATTTCAAGAAACAAAAAAAAATCCAGGATTTGGCTTCTCTCAAGTGCACTTCGCAGAGATCTACTCTGACCCTAGGAACTTCATTGGGATATACTTTTATTGAGAAGCCAGAAGTTGTCCGTAGAGGTACGATCGAACTGAGTCAAACCGAATAGTTGGAAATTCAAATATGATTTGATTTAAAATATTTAAATTTGAAATTTATTTTGAGATCAATCAAATCTTAATATCTCAAGATCGAATTTGATTTAATAAAAAATAGATAAAATTCAAGATCGATTTGACTCAACTGGAATATCAATCGGACAATACTGATCTCGAGTTCGAGCTTGAATCAAGCCTAAATTTGTTAATAATATATATATATATATATATATATATATATATATATATATATATAAATGTAAGTAATTTGTGGGCTTTCGTTTTAAGTATCTTGCTATTCAAACTCGACTCGAGTTTCATGAGAACTAAATCGAGTCAAGTTTGGATTTGAATTGAGCTCAAATAATTTATGAGCAGTCCAATTTGATTGCATCCCTAATTATTGGTACTGACTTGCGATCCTCAAGCTCTTTAATAATATTGTTATCAGCTCTCTCCACTATATTATATCAAAAAAAATTTGTTATTAACTTGGTGCCCATATTTGCATTAACAGTCTGTGGAAAGAATCCCAGTAGAGCCTTTGCAACATATGAATTAAGAATTGCTAGAGCTATTTATGGCTTGTTAGATGGTGTAGCCCAGAAGAGAAAGTATTATGACTCATTCAAGTTACATTTTAGAGATGACCACACACTCGTGCTCTCTTTTTTCTTTTTCAAGATTTTCACTATTAAAAAAAAATGGAAATCAGCATGAATTAAGGCCATTGCACATGCTTGCAATCCTTTATCAATTCCCATGGATGTATCGCTATTATTTTCAACTTTAGCATTTTTTTATTGGGTTCGGATCGTATTTTTCGCATGAAAAAAAATTATTCTTCTTTTATGATATTGACTATTAGATTGTATTTTGCACAGATTTCAAAATACTCGAAACTCTCTCATTCATCCAGCTGCATTGAGCTTGAAGCAACAGGGAATTCGTGCAAAAGAAGGCGAATCCTTCTTTCACGCAAAGGGTATAACCCCTGTCCCTTTTTATTTCATAAATATCTCTAAGCTAACTTTAAAAAGGTCGGAAAGGTGAATGGTCATGATTATGGTTATTTTGTGAATTTCTCCCTTTCGTTCTCGTAGATGCTTGAACGTGTTGGCATTTTTTTTATTAACTCTGGCTTTAGTAGGCAGCCCAAATGTTGTACCCAGCTTGCTGCCAAAGCAACCAGAAGTCAAATTACAGCTACTGGTGCTAGTGATGATTTAGGGACACTTGAACTGAACTCAAAGTGCAATTTAAGTTACTCAGATTTGGCAGATGTAGCTGAAGCAAAGGCTTTCATTGGTAGACAAGATGTCATTTTCTATGTTATGCTTCCATTCATTTCTTGATGATATCTTCATGTATTTCTGAAATGCCTTTTTCAAAATTCAGATTAGGTGTCTTTTTCTATTTCCAAGGCATTGCAACTTTGTTTGAGTTTCTATTTTTTTTGAGGGTTTGCTTGGATGGTTCTTATAAAATTATGTTTTTTCAATATAGAGCATATGAGGCCATATCTGCCCTATATCTATCGGAGTTCCTAGTCCGTTCCTATTTGAAGAAAATTAGATTTTTTTTTTAAGAATCTATTTCGATAATTCCTATAAAATTGACCCTTTTTTTTAAGGATCTTTTATTTTTCCTACAATTTTCGAGCCTATCCCGCCATGGATCCCTACCCTCCCTACCTCTCTCTCTCTCTCCCTATCTCTCTCTTGTCCCCACCCTTGCTCTCTCATATTAGGTATTCCTAATCCCACGAATTCATCCAAATTTCATGAAAATCTAAGGATTTTTCTAACCTGTGCCCAAAGGGCATAGGATAAGAAGCACTAACTACCCACTTAACTAGGTGGGCTTTATCCAAATAATAAAAAAATAATTAATAACTTTTTTACAATAACACTATTATTTTTTATCTCTCTTGGTGCTAAAGTCATTTTGGACTAAAAAATAGAGAAAAAACCTGACATTTCATTTGGACATCTTTCTTATCAGTTCTTCCCCACATCTTAAATCTTTTTCTTATTTTATCATTTTTTTATTTATTTGATTGTTGTGATTTGGCCATTATTTTGAAAAAATTTCAAAATGGTTATAGTCTTTCATCCCTGAAGGTCGAATCAATACCAATTACAAAGGGTTGCATAGTTCTTCTCCATTGCAAAATCATAATTTTTAGACTCAAATTCATGAATAATTTATACTACATATATTTTATTTTTATTACCTTAATACTAGAAATATTTTTATTAATTTTTTTTAATTTTTTATATTTTAATTAATTTATTTATTTATTTTAATATGCTCATAATGTAAACAGTACAAGATGGATGAAGAATTTCTTTAAGATGATTTCAATCAAAGTATTGGGAGAAGTATTTTGATTTGAATAAACCTCCCAATGATGATAGTTGTAAAAATTTTGAGGAGGTAGCAATTAATTTGAGAGATAAAGATTCACTAAAAAATACATATGAGCCACTCATTGGTCAATACTTTCTCAGCAAAAAAGAAAGCTTTTATTTTTTATAGAAATTATCTCAAAAAAATGATTTTACAATTTGAAGAGGTTGGTTTGTCAACAAGAAAGGACAAAAGAAAAGACATGATTCTTTTTATCACCGTGAAGGAAAGCGAGAGCTAAAAATTATTAATTCATCTAAGAAACAATGAAATAAAGAGTCACTTAGATATGAATGTAAAGCACATATGCAAATTATATTAAGAAAATTATTTGATATTTTTTCTGAGGAGTAGCACATTACTAAGTTTATTACCGATCATAATCATAATTTATTGTCTTCTAAGAAGGTATATTTTCTTTTATCTTACCCTAATATTATTAAAGAAGATGAAAAATACATTCTCTTGCTGAAAGAAGGAGATCTTTTGATTAGATAAATAATGCAAATTATGGAGCTTGAAAAGAATGTGAAACATGGACTCCTTCTTTTTTTTCTCAAAGATATTTATAACTTTTATGACAAAATTTATAGAAAGAATGCAAAGAATGATGCTATGGATCTACTGCAACATTCCAAATATGCTAAAGATGAAGACTCTAGATTTTAACATGCTTTTACACTTGATGATGAAAGAAAGTTAGAATATATTTTTTGGTCCCTAACCTATTATTTTAATTGGTATAAAAGGCCAGGGAATATTGTTATTTTTGATACCATGTATAGAGTGAACTCTTATGACATGCCTTTTGGTATCTTTGTTGGTGTTGATAATTATGAGAGGACGATATTGTTTGATTGTGCATTTCTATGCAACGAAACTATTAGTGCATTTCAATGGTTAATAAAGGTAACAGAACAAAATTTTTTTTTCTCTTTTATTTTTAAGTATATACTCTAGTATTCTATTATACATGTTTTATTTATTTGAATTTAATTGGCAAAATTTTATATTATTGATGAAAAAGCCATTTAGGATAATATTGATCGGTGAAGATCCATAGATAATAGAGGCAACTGCAAAAGAAATGCCATCCAGGAAATATAGTTTTTGTATATGGCATATAACAGCTAAATTTAATGGTTGGTTTATTTCAATTCTTCAAAATAAGTATTCAAATTGGTATCTTAATTTTTATAAGTTGTACAAGTTAGACACCCTTAAAAAATTTGAGCATCAATGGGATTTAGTGATTATACAATACAACTCGTTCACAAATAAGCACATAAATAGTTTGTACCAAATTAAATGCTTCTAGATACCTTCATGACTACTTTCATGGTATGATAACTATAAGAAGATTAGAAAGCATGAATGTACTTATAAATAAATTTATCCCTTCCCACACAAGCTCAACCTAATTTATTAAATAGGTAAATTTGCTTCATTTAACATGATAAAAATCTCAATCATAGTTAAGAATAATTTTTTTTTGCATATTGTTTGTTTAATTTTTTCTATGCCATTTTGAAACTTCTTTCTAATTTGACATGTGAATTATAGGTTGATATTGCCATTAAAGATATCGACGAAGCACAATTACATAACACTATGTTGGAGAAATATGGGAGATCTTTGAGAACCATTTCACCATTAGAACAGCAAGCATATTATACTTCGACACTATTTGCTTTTAAGAAATTTTATGAAGAATTTGGAAGAATAGTTCCATACATGGTGCATGAAGAGAATAATATTGAGTTTGTAGTGAAATACTATAAAGAAATTCATAGTCAAAAGCATAGAGTTCTATGGGATAGTGAGATGGCCATTTATAGTTGCAAGCATTTTGGGATATTCTTTGTCATCACATATTAAATGTTTTCCTTTATAAAGATTACTAGCATGAGACCCACATTATGCTCTAGGCCTCTTAACAAATAGAAGACAAAGTCAAAGAAATCCTCAATCTTCGATGCCTCCAGAATATTTGTCCAAATTGTATATATATCAAAGAAAATTATTGAAAACATGATTAAATTATAAAGATTTTATCAAGAAAAAATGTCATGATAAAATATCTTGAACATAATTTTTTCATCGACGGCATTGTTGGTGACTCCTTATATGGTAATAAAAATTATTTATGTTTATTCTTTTGAAATAAAATTAGATAATTTTCTGGAAAAAGTCCATATTGAGAAAATTTAATTAAATTAATTTATGTAATTATAATAAATTATTGAATTAGTATCATAATAGTGCATTGCATCTAATTTTATAAAAATAAAATTAAAAAATCATAAACAATAATTAAAAAAATGCATGCATAATTAAATTCAATCAAACCTTATACATATGTGTATATTTGTACATATCTATGTGTATATGTATGCATGTATGTATATGTGTACAAATACATACCTAAGACAAACCCCAAACCATCATCTACTATCTTAATTATTTTTTTAAATTTATTGATATTATGTATATTTTCTAGACTATTATATATAAATCTTCAACACAAAACTAAACAAAAAAAAGTAAAAAAACAAAAAACATGATAGTTCACTTATACCAAAATTATGAGGACGCCTGCATAGAAATCAATTCAAAATTGATCCCTCGTATATTTTTTATGCGGCCATCCGTATATTTCGTTATATTCTACTAGTTTTATGCATCCTAGACACATACTTTTATTATGCATTTGCCTTCTTAAAAACCCTAAACCTAATCTCTTTACTCATTTACCCATCACCACTGGTTCCCAACCATCCTCTTGTCTCCGACTCTCTCCTGACTATTGGCCTTTGCTTTACTTACCTAATCAACACCACTTCCCTAATCCCCTCTCCTCTCTGTCTCTCTCCCAAGCACCACCCTTTTTCTCGCTTATCCCACCACCACCTCTTCCCCAACCCTCTCTCATCTCCGATTTTCTCCTGATCACCATCTTTTTCCCAACCTCTCCTACGATCGCCACTTCCACAACCCCCTCTCTTCTCTCTCTATCGATGGAGCCAATGTTTTGGAGATGAGCATCATCTAGCAAACTACCTCAATAGTTGATTCCTCCTTTCTTTCCTCTTCCGATATAGAGATGCTGATGGTCTGTTCTGAGACAAGAATCAGGTATTTTCTGTCCTCTCAATTTTATTTTTCTCAGCTCCCTCATTAACAATTACTCTTCTTTTTTTTTTATTTCCTCTTCCATCATCCTTCTTCTCTCTACTCCACCCCCCTTTTTTTCGTTTGTCTTCTCCACTGCAAGCCTATATGCCGTCCACCCTAACCTTGATCTACAGTCCTACTGTGAGGTCTTAGCTCTAACCTTAACTCTGAGGTCGATCTCGATCATTTTTTTCTCTATTTTCAATCGTCTTCTCCAATCCAAGCCTCTCCACAGCTGAAACCCTAACCTTAACCTGCAACCATGACGTTAACCCTGACCTAACCCTAATCTGACCCTGACCCTGATCCTAACCCTGACTTAATCCTGACACTATTCCTAACCCAATCCTTAGCTATATCCCTAACCCAAACTCTAACATAAATCCTAATCTTAATACTAACCCAATCTACAATTCTGATCCATCACCTGACCCTACCCTGACCCTCACCTAACCTTTTTTAACCCTGAGCCTGACCTAACCCAGTCACTAATCCTAACCCTAATATTAACCCAATCTACAATCATGATCCCTCACTTGACCCTGGCCTAACCTGGACCCTAACCTGACCTAATCACTAATCCTAATCTTAATCCTAATCGTACCCATAACCCAAACTCTAATATAAACCCTAACCTTAATACTAACCCAATCTACAATCCTGATCCCTCACCTGACCCTGACCCTCATCTGACCCTGACCTGACCCAGTCACTAATCCTAATGCTAACCTTAATTTTATCCCTAATCCAAACTCTAACTTAAACCCTAATGCTAATACAAACCCAATCTGCAATCCTGATCGCTCATCTGACCTTGACCCTCAGTGGATCCTGACCCGACCCGACCCTAACCTGACCCTAACATGACCCAGACACTAATCCTAATGCTAACCCTATGCCGATTCACCCCCTAACCTAATATCGAAAACCTAAAAATCAATAACATATATCACAGAGAGGCTATCGTTTTTTTAATGGAGTGGATAGCTGCCCAAGGTGAGCAGCAACCCTCCATGCCCAACGTTGGCTTCCCTACCCAAACTCCCGATCTTTATATGCACAAATTACCTCTAAATTATAAAAAAATTATGATATAGGGATATAAATCATTGGAGGCGCAAATTATCAGAGATCTCTCCTCAAATGATGCATCCTGATTGAGAAAAAGTTGCGGCAAACCTACAACAATCCTCCAAATATTTCATGAGTCTAAAAAAAAAAACCTATCACATATCTACACGGATGTATCTTTCTCAAATGATGCACCATGGGAATTGGAAGGCTACGGAAAAAGCAACAGTAACCCCTCAATGTTTGATGAAAATATCAGAATTCCACCAAGGCAAAGGCAATCAGAAAATAATGTAGGATCAGATCGACTGCCAAGCTCTCTAAAAAAGAAAACCAGCCAATCCTCTCTCCCATTTATGGCCATATCGATATGACCACACCATGCACCCTAAAATCGATAGATCACTATCGATTCATGCCACCCACCACTGGACAAGCAAAGCTCTCTTCAACCGTCGCTAAAATCCTTTCGGATCATCATTTTTTTTTATAGTCTAATCCCATATATCCATACCATCCACACACTGACACATCACTATCCCCTAAACCAACACCACACTCTTTTAACCCTATGCTAAATAGGTCAGAAACATAGTCATCTGCCCTATTTCTCTCTCTTTTTTTTTTGCGTGCACCTCTCTTCTAACAGAAAATGGCATGGGAGAAGAGAGCTCCTACACGTTGAGCCATCCAATCCAGATCTTTCCCATACACATCTCTCTTGTGATAAGAAAAAGAGATGGGAGAGTAGAGCCTACCGTCTGTAGTTTCTTAGATCCGTTCCATCCAAATCGCTACCTTTTCTTTCAAATAGAACATCTTTTTCTTTTTTTCTTGCATATTGGATGCACACCATCTTCCCCCTGGTTATGCGATATATAGAATCGTAGATAAGCGACACTTGTCACATTGAGAATTGGTGGTATCAACTTTAATATATTGTATATATTTTGAAGTCCCTTCCAGATACTTACTATTACATTAGTGTCATGAAGAATTTCAAAATGTACATAAATTTTTAGTGCCTAATGATAAAAGTTAGTAGATATTGAAGCATCATCTGATGATAATATATGATTGATGTAGCTAGTTTTATTCGCTACCCTCCAGCATCAAAGGGATGATCCAAGCAAAAATGATTGAAGATGGGAAAAATTTTGAAAAACAAGTGAAATTTTGTAGACTTTGCAAGGATGGTGGTCACAATATTGTTATGTATCCAAAGAAGGAAAATATTAATTAGAATCATGCTACCACAAGTGGTGCTAATAAGTAAAAAAAGTATTCAGATTATAGAATTTGAATCATATTTTTTCCTTGAAATTTTAGAGTAGAGATATGTAATGCTTTAACATTTCATGTCCTACATAACACATTTAAAAATTCAAAAAAATATTCTTTTTTAATCAAGATTTGTATTAGGATAAATATGATGATTTATTTTTATCAAAAATATATTCAAAAAAATATGATAAATGCCTAGAATGTACAATTAAATTTTAATAATTTAAATATATATACATATATGTATGTATGTATATAATTAGAATTATACCTCATGGTAACCAAAGAACCATAAAGGAAAGTTCCATTAATATCAACTATCAGTTTCCAATTTTTTTCTCTATTATTTAGCCTAAAATGACTTTGAGCGCCCAAAAGATAAAAGAGATAGTTTTGTCCTAAGAAAGTTATTAATTATATTCTTGTTATTCCGATAAAGCCTATCTAGTTAGGTGGATAGCTAACGCTCCTTATTTAAATTAATTAAAAAAACTCATTATACAAACATGGTTTGACAATTAATTATTTTGCATTGGAATTTGTTCAAATGGTTATGTCCCTCTATTTAGGACCTCTAAGTTCTATATTACCTGGAAGGCTATCGAGATAGCATATTTCACTGTAGCAATGTTGTGAATAAACTTTTGGAAACCAAGGCCTTGAAGCTCTTCTCAAGTGGTCGTCTCATTGGTGGTTGTGATGATTTTCTTTTTAAACATTGTATTTCATAAAGTTTACCATGTTAGCATTACTCATCTCCATCAAAGAAAAGGTTCCAATTCATTACAAAAAAATAATAAAAATTTCAACGTAAAAACAAATCTGGCAAACAACATGTGAAGCCGATCATGTCCCGTCAGAAAAAAAAAAAAAAAGAAAAGAAATTTTCTTGCAAAAAGCCTCCATTAAAAAGAAATGCTACGTTTCACTCTTGGGAAATGAAAAATAATAAATTGGGTGTCTTTTCTATTTCGAAGGCAATCGAACTTTGTTTGAGTTTTGGTTAATGTTTTATGTTTGGATAATTCCAATGACATTGAGATTTTTCAATATAAATCCTGCCTTGCCCGTATCCACTACATGTTCTCAATCTATTTTTGCTTAGAAAATAAAAACCTCTTTAGATCTTTATTTTTTTCCCCATAATTTTCAGGCCTCTCCACCTACAGAGTGTAAACTCTTGTTCTTTATTTTTAAGAATGCAAGTTTAGCTAACCCCTGGATATCCAACCCGACTCCATCTAAATGGGACAGATTTATCCAACCTAATTAAAATTCAAGATGGATATAAATTCTAAAAAAAATATCCAAATTAGATTCGGATCAACTACGAACAATGATGTCTACTGCTCCGAATCTAATATGATATAATCCTAATTTAAATATCTATTTCAAAATTATAATTATTTTATAATATTTATATAATAAATTACTTATCCAATTCGATCCGACTCGATCCAGCTTTTCTTATCTATTTAACCCAACCCATGCCTCTATTTAGCCCAACCCAAAGTGGATATGGGATGGATATAGGTATTAGATTTTTAATTATAGGACCGATGTGAATATTAACCAATCCGATTTATACATATGATCTATTGCTATCCATATCAATCTCCATGCACCCCATGCCCCTAATAAAAGTATCTTAATCTCATGTATCTAGTAAGTACTCATGAGATATCTAAGCATTCTATAACAGTTGGTTATTTTGATCAAAGACTTGCCCAAATGGTCATATCCCTCCATTAAGAACCAGAAGTTCTAAGTTCTACGGTGGTAGAATACCACTGAGATAGCATGTTTGACTCTAGTATTGCTATTAATGATGTTTTGGAACCAACACCAGCAAGCTATCCTAAACTGAAAGTCCTAATGGTTGTGACGAACTCTTTGTTTTAAGATTCAATTAATAAAATTTATAATTATAGGACTCGTTTGATTGACGGAAAGTAGAGGGAGGAAGAGACACTTCCTGAAAAATAAAAAAGAGCTTCTTATTTGGTTGAATTTTAAGAGAAGAGATAGTAGAAAAAGTACTTCCATGAAAAGTCATTTTTTACATTTCACAGAAAGTAAAAATCCATAGAGACGGTGAGTTTTTGCACTTCTCGTGTCATGAAAAGTCGTGATACTGTTTTCTTTCCTAAAATATCTTTTTTAAGATCCATAACTAAAATTTAGTAAAATATCAATGGATAGTTAGAATGAAATACGGAATAGTAATATAATATTATATTAATATTATCTTAAAATTTATATAAATATAACATTAATATTTATTATATTTTAATATTTATATTAATATAATATTTTTATTAATATTATATAATATTTATATCTATATTAATATATTTATTATATTAAAATATTCATATTATATTAATATAATATTAATATATTAGTATTATATTAATACAATAAATTGTTATGATCTAATTTATATTATAATATATAAATATTATATTTATATTAATATAAATATAATATTATATTTATATAAAATTAATGAGTAAAAATGTATAGTTTTTATCTCTCATAGTATAATAGTATTTTATATAATTTTTTCAGAAAAATAAGTGCTCATTCAAATATAAACTATTTATAATAAATATTTTTTCATGATCAACCAAGCATATCCAAATTTTATTCCTAAAAATAACTTCTTGGAAGTTATTTCCTAAAAAGTTACTCTTGAAAAAAATATTTTCCCATGAATCAAACAAGTTATAATGTTACTCATGTTGGGGTGCTCATAATTTAATCCAAAAATTTATAGTCAATGAACTTGTTTTTTATTAAAAGAAACGGAATGATTTCCTCGCCTACATGCCCATGCCCATTGAATTTTTCGTCTCATCCCCTCCTTAATTCCGAAGTGCAAAAAATATGACAAACAACTGACTGAGAAATCAATCACTTTGAGTTTAAAAAAACAGAAAGAAAAGGAAAGCAAATTTGGGGGAAAAAAAATCCATCAGAGGAAAAAAAGTTACCTTTCAGTTAACGAAAGAAAATATTAAAAATTTCAACATTTGAAAAATGCTGAAGAAAAAAAGTGATTGTCGCCGGAGATATTCGAACTTTCGCGGGGAAACCCCATGTACTAGCAGGCAACGCCTTAACACTCGGCCAAAGCGACATCAAGCTTACGCTTTCAAACAAAATCATTATATAATAGGCCAAAAGCGACCAAACCGGCAAATTCAGCCCAGAGGAGAGCATAATTTCAAAATCTTAGAAAAAAATGATATTTAAACTTATTTAATCATATATCATGGGGCCAAAAGTTTAGCCAAAAAGCCACCCTAACAAATGCGCAACTTTTTATCAACAAAATAGTTGGGAGAGGCAAAATTTTCTTCCGGAAGTTAATTGATTGGATCAATGGAGGTTGTACCTGAATGTTGTCTTTAGTTAAAAGGGAATGCTTTCTATTACATTATTTTTTTTTCATATGAGAAACTAAAACTGATTGGAACCTTGACCATGAATATAGTTATTTGGACTATTTCAAAAAGTTTTTGATTTTCAAAAGAAGCAAAAGAGTTGTCTGCTTGAGGGATATGGATGATTTTAATGATTTTCAAGAGAATTGAATTTAATCCATGTGCCATGCAGTGCTTGAAAAATCATGTGAAATAATTTGAGAGAGAAAAGCTAATTCTATAACTAAACAAGGTAATTTTTGTTGAGCTTGACAAATTTTTAAGTTGTCTAGAATGTGTATTTTCATCTTCCCAAGTCTTTCTAATCTGACCTCAAATCTTGCTCTTATTATTTTAATTGAAAAAATATACTGCATTTAAATCCATGACATCTAGATTTGAGGAAGAATGATGTTACCTCTAATGGGTCTACTGTGAGTTTTAAAGCCAAATTATCCAAATTCTCTAGCGAATCATTCTAAGATATGAATACTAATGGAAGCATAATAAGTGAATTTGCTTCCTAATGTTGCCCATGTCATACACCCACCATGGCTCATCGAGAAGTTAAACTATATTGTGTTATTTATTTATATGTATGATCACAAATTTATTACCAATTAAGGCCTATTTATTTGACAATTTAGGGCCTATTTGCCATTATTTTTTTTATATATTTTTTAAATCAAAATTATAAAAATTAAGAAAAAAATATATCTGGTACTATTATGCTATTTTTTTATTTTTAAAGTTATTTTTATTATTTCTAGAAAAATAAAAGTAGTAAATCCTTCTTTCAATATTTTTAAAAATAAAAAACTTATGTTTTTACCACTATCATCAATACCAACCCAACACCACCACTACTATTCTATTCACTACTACCGCCATCACCATCACCACCATTTTCACCATTGCTATCATCCTCATTGCCACCATTATATCATTGTTGAATTACTATCATCACCTCCACCACATCGATAGTATTTCTACCACTACTATTGTCATTATCACTATCGCTGCTATCATATTGGCTTTATAACATTATTGTTAGCATAGCTATCACCTCCGTAGTATTATTTATGCTCTCACCACCACTGTTATTATCATCGATGTTGCCACCACTGCCTTGCGTCTGCCATACCATCACTATATTTGCTTTATCACTATCATACCTGCCACCAATATCATTATTATCTTCACTGCCTCTAATGCAATTAGCTCCACGTCCATCACCCAAACATGTTTATTATTTTATAGATTAAAAAAAAGAACAAATATTTTATTTTTTTTTCTAAAATAAAAAAATAAAAGTGATGCCAAACAATACTTTGGACAAATACTTGTTGTTACATTTATTTCATAGCTGAAACTTTTTTTTTTTGATAGAAAAAAAGTTAGTTTACTTATTAAAGCTTTGAACCCCAATTCTTGGGGAACTTATGAGAGAGGTGTTGACCAACTCAACTTCAACTAGTTGGCAGCCAAAAACTCATTTCTTAGGGTTCTAAAAATAATCCACTATCACTGACTTAAGCATTGAAATGAAATATTGATCCTTGGCTCGCCTATCAATTGATTTGTTTTGGATCTACCATTTTCAATAAAATCTAGGTATTCTTCTTTTACAAACCACCTGTAATATGAGGTGACAATATCAATTCCTTGTATCTTATAACTAACTCTTTTTGTGCATACTAAGTATATTTAGATAAGCTACAATTTTATTTATGCAAACTAGTTTAATTTGATCTTGTAATTTGATTTATTATAACAATTTAATGTGTTTGACATATTTATCAAGGGTTTATCTTTAGCTTGTTCAACGAGCTCAGGAGGCTAGCTCTAGGACTAACCTCTATATGGACCACTGAGTTTGAAGAGGTGTAATATAAAATATGATAAATCTAAATAAATCAAAAAAGGCATGCAAAGATAAATAGACCTTAATAATGCCAACAAATCATACAAGCCTTTCATCACTAAAAGATCATGATCTTACTTTGTCAAATTTTAAAAGTCATCTACAACCAAACTAGGAAGATGATAACATTAATTAGCACTAGAAGAAAAATGATTGATTTTACATCAATAGAAAATTATTTCTCTCATTTTTTACACAACAACCGCATTGCTCCTCCTCCTGTGGTCGAGAGATTATCTTGGTTCTTTAGTTTTCTTATAAATAATGTACATAATGATTTCAGGCTAAGAACATTATAATTTATAGTGATATTTTTTTTTGGGTAAATGATTATAGTGATATTTTAAAATTATGATATTGACATACTACTAACATGTTGGTGTGACTCTCTCTGTAAATATCTTATTATAAACTAAAAATTAAATTTAATAAGAAGGAACAAGTTGTAATATTTACAAAATCATACATGAGGTACTCCTCCTGCCATATCATTCATATCATTATGGTCGTTTCCAAAATGTACACACAACTTTTGTAGATTAAAAAATTGCAACATACCAATTAATAATCAAATATAGAAACAAAACTCCAACTTGCACAAAATTTCAAAAAGTGACGAAGCATAATAAAAGTAAATATAAATGGAAAAGGCAAAGGTTGTCACCGTGGGGATGTAGCTCAGATGGTAGAGCGCTCGCTTAGCATGCGAGAGGTACGGGGATCGATACCCCGCATCTCCATTCTAAACGTTTTTATTTCACCGCCCACCTATTTCTGAACTTTTTTTTTTTTAATAAAATTTGTCTATCCTTTTCTTAAAAATTACCCGACTAAGATTTGCCCCCATGTTCGCCACCGACCTCCACCTCCCGTTCTTCTCAGTCTGTCTCACAAAATTTCAGAAGAGGGAGAGAGTCCAAGTCCAGATCTAAGCTGCCAAGACTGAGAGTCCTTAAAACCTTAATCCTCGACCCCCAAATCTTCGAAGAACCCATCTCTGATTGGGATGAGGAGGTACTCTCGATCTCCATTTCCTCCACCAATCCTTCTTCGTTTCCCTTTTTTGTGAATCCAAGCACTTCTACTGACTGCGTTCCATCTTTTTATTTTTATTTTTTTAGGGGTGGAGAGTTTTGGGGGCGGAGAGGGGGGCCGAGGCAGCTGAAGCAGGTCGGCGGGGGGCTGAAGGGGTTCGCGGGACGGCTGTCGATCGCCGTGATCGCTCTAGTAATCTGTAGTCTGTCTCTGTTCTCGATGATCGGGGTCACCCATCCTTACAATCAGGTGGAGGTTAGATTTCTTCGATTCATGATTGTTTCCAAGTTTTTAAATGTTGTGGTTTTGAATTGGACATTGTATATGTGATTGGTGAAAAGATTGGACTAGGATTTTGATGAAGTCTAGGGTTTTGATTTCATTACTTTATCTGTTTTCTTGCTTGCTGGTAAGAGTATGGAACAGTTGCGTGCTTCCAGATATATGTAATGGTACCATTTGTTTTCGAATTCACTGGTAAGAAAAAGGAATGATCATCAAGGAATGATTATTTACTTCCAATGGGATCGCATTTGGTACCAAGAAATTGGAAATCCAGGGAACAACTGTACTGGTATTGTGATTTTGGTGGATGATGCTCAATCTTTTACCAAAGGTAGGTATGCCATGGGAGTTGGGCAATTCTCACCTTTCAAATGACCCTGTTCTTTAACGTGGATTTCCTTAAGCCAGGCAATCATGTACCATAACTAACAAAGTAACCAATGGAGTTCGTAAGTTTGCAGAAAGTGGGGGAAAGCTTCATTTTTTATTGAGTCTTTTAAAATATGTTTCATGCACCCACATATGCCTTCGCATATGTGCATGTGGATTGGTGACTTTACCTACTTGGGGTTAGGCTGCACACTGTGCTGTCAAATTCATGCATAGAACAAACCGGACAATCGCCTATAGACATGTGGTTTCTGAGGACGATGCAGGATTGGTCACTTTGGAAGAAGCCTGACTTCCAAGTGTCATTTCTGGGAACTAGTAGCTTAAATACTAAATTTGTTATCAGCCATGTACTTTAGACTTATTTATATGTCACACATCCTTGTTGCTTCTTTCATTCATCATTTGATAATTCATAATTTTGTCCATTGCGACATCTGAAATTTTAGCATATTTCATGGGCAGATACTGTTATCTTCTTATGCTATTATATGATACTGTACCAAAACAGGCACTTAAATAAGAGTGGAAGTGGATACGTATTTTTTTTCCTCATTTTATGAGATTTTATTCATTTACTCCTGATTTTTGACTTATTTTTATCCAACTCTATTGTGTCATCCACCTTTAGTAAATCTTTTTATTTCTAAACAATTTCAGAATATTGGCCACACAAGCACGTATTGCATATGCACTATGCAGCACCTCAGCCACCTGCATCCTGCTGCTGCTTTTTAAACCCTTGATTTTATTGGATCTTAGTGAAATGGTAAAAAGTTGATCTTTTCTTTTTTTCTTCCTTGGAAAAGGGGTTTTTTTATTGACTGTCTACACCATTAATACTAATTATACATAAGTAGTAAATGAATTTGGATGTGTTTGATATGAATGTTATTGGCCTGATGCTTTACTGATATCTGTTTTATGTATATGATCATCACTATAACTTGTAACTATTATACATTAATGACCTTGCTATGGCAACGTACTTGTACAGTTTATTTTTTAGCGGTATTATTGTTCATGTTCTAATGTCTATCTTTCATTGACATCCTTGAAGTATGTTGATGTCAATAAGCTTTGGAGAACTGCTGATTCTGGTGGTTGGAGACCATCATCTGCTCCACGATCATATTGGCCTCGTATGTAATTTTCTGCCATATTCCTAAATAATGCTTGTAACTAGATTTGTGATTTTATGTAGTTATGTACTGAAGTTCTTTGATCTTATGATGATGAATCTCGAGTTTCTTTTATGGTGAAAATTTTCTAGCTCCTCCAAATGAGAGTAATGGCTATCTACGAGTGCGTTGCAATGGTGGCTTGAATCAACAACGAAGTGCGGTATGAAGAATACTTTAGTTGTGAATTGTCTATTTTTATGCTATGCTTGGTTTGTGATGCTATCAAGTCTTGATACAGATTACAATGGCTAAATGTTAAAATAAAAAATTATTTTATTGGCAATCTTTATAACTGATACCAGTTTGGTTGTCTCGTTATTTTTGCTAATTGATGAAGAGGTATCATATTTGGTAGTTTAAAAGGTGGCAAGGAGAAGAAAAAAAGTTCTCTCATTTCTAACTACAATAAAATACTCAAGCTGCCAATCAATCATATAGTTAAGCACAATTATTGTAAATACTTCCAAAATTTGGGGGGTTTTGTAGCTTGAAAGTACTTGCTTTAGGTAAAACCTAGAAAAGTGGAAAGTGATAAACCCATTCTTCTTCAATGTTCATATGACCACCTCATTGCTATAATCAGTTCTTTGTCTTTGCCATAGTTTCAAAAACCATAGAAACAAGACCGTACAACCAATGTTGTACCTTTCCGGTGTGAAATTGGTATCGTTATAGGTGTTGGGATTCTGAAACAGCTGTACCAGTATGTACATACCGTACTTGTCCATACCAATATGTACCGGCGATGAAGTGCCATCTATACTAGTCAGTACCAATGGTTTTTTTATCTTTTTAAAAAATATATTAATTTTGGTATGTACTGTCAGTACCGGTTCGCTTTCCGTTACTATACCATTCTAAAGGAAAAACAATATGGAGTTCAATGCTAGTATTTAAAACCTTAGTCTTTTAGGATATTTCAAAGACTTTGGAGAAGCCATATTGCACAACTAGAAAGGCTTAGTCATAGGTGATAGAAGGCAGTTTTGACTCTCTCAATGCTTGGACCTTGCTGGGTGGCGAAGGGAGGGGTCACTGAGAGATAGAGGGAGCACAGTGGCATGAACCTTTTAGGGTTCCATGTCCTCAAGTTTCCATCTTTTTTTTCTTCCAATTTATTTTTCAATTTAAATTCGCATATAATAAATATATAATGTAATATTAAATATTGCTCATTATATATAATTTTATGGTTGTATAATGTATATCGAGCTAGACCAGGACACAAAATGAAGAGCTTGAGCCTAGCCTGGTTTCAAATTGGGGCTACAAATTGAGGCATTACCTGTCAAGCTGAAAACCTTAGACCGATCTCATCAAAAATCAAGCTTAACGGGCTGATTTTGGACAAGTCTAGATATTCATTTGCAGTGAATAATTAATTAAAAACAACAGTATTTAACAATTATGTAGAATACGTTGGTGAAACTAATGGAAAGTTTGATACTTTGTTTGAGTTGCATGATGTGACCTTGTGTTTCCAAATGCTATGACAATCTGTGAAGTTTGCTGACATGCAATGTGACTTTAGATTCTGGTGCCTGCTCCTTAGAGATGTCATAATTTATATGCAATCTAATGGAAATCTTGCTTCAAAACTAGTTAGTTTGTTGGAAACATTTAGTACATTTGATGGGTTATTTCTTCCATGAAAGTAATCAATGTTTTAGTTTGGAATATAATATGATTAGAGAGTTGAAGAAAAAGAATTGCCAAAGTTATTAGATTATAAAAAGATAGTTTATGCTTTTCAACTTTGGGTCGGAAAGTACACATAAGCCTTGACAATTGCATATTGTATTTGTAAGCATACATAGTGAATTTTGAGATAATAGAGGATGCTCCCTTAATTGTCATTTGACAATTTATATATGTGTTGTACAGTGGCTTAAGTCAAGATGAACTTATCCTTCTGCACCATTTTTGTGTAGTGGAGATTGGAGATATGCTTTCATCCTTTTGGGCTAGGCCTAGGGCTAGCAGTGGGCCGGGTCGGGCCACATCTCAGCCTGAGCCCAGCACAAATTTTTTTGGGGCTTTGGGCTGGGCTTAGGCCCGAGCCCGGGCCCAAACCCAATTCAACCAGCCCAATCAGTCGTTTTCCTCTCTTAAAACAAAAAGGTTCCCTAACCTCCAGATCTCTGGTGAATCGGCAAATCCTCCCGCGGCTCCATCTCCCTCTGTTCGCGGCTTCTCCACGCCCACCCTTTGGCCCGCAGCTTCTCTATGCTACACCTCCCTCCTCCCGGGCCTGCCATGCCTGTAGCTTCTCCAAGCCACACCCCCCTCCCCTCGTGCCTGTGGCTCCTCCCCTGCGGAGGGTTTCTCGAGGTTGTAGGCGTAGATCCCTCGGAGGAGGTCGTCGTGGATCCCCATCTGGTTGAAGCTCGTGATGGCCTCCACCCTAGGGCTCATCTTGAAGACTAGGTTCTCGTTGTTGACACCCTAGCTGCCGGCCCCGAGGGACCGTCGTTGTGGCCACTGCCATGGGAGATGAGATTGGAGTTCGAGAGGGAGAGAGATTAGGGACTCGGAGGAGGGGCGTGAAAGCTCGGAGGATTCGGGAAGCTCATCGATTATTGGCCAGGACGGGCTAGAGTTCAGGCTCGTTAGTGTGAGTCACATGGGAAAACCTTTGGTACCATAGCTTATCCTTTATGTGCAAGCTAATTCCCAACCATGTGGGGTGGCTCTTGTTTGCCCATACATCACTGTTGGATTCAGCCAATGACTCACATGTGACTCACATCGATTAAGCTAATTTGGGCTCTTGATCGTGTTGGACTTGGGGCTCGGGCCAAAGATATACTCGAGCTTGGCCTGAAAGACAAACGGACTCTATAATTAGGTCCAAATCCGGCTTGAAGTATTTCGGGCTTAGCTCGAAGCCCAACCCGAAGTCGGGCCGGCTTGAAGCCCATCGGACCGGTCGGAGCCCAATTCTAGCCTTAGCTAGGCCCTTGTTATTTCCAAAATATGTAGCTATAATGGCACTTCTGTCCTCCCGTGCAAGATGTCCTTTGATATAACATTAAAAGAGAAGTGCTAGAAGATGTCAATCTCCCAGTATATGATAAAGAATTACTGACATGACTACTGAAAACTCATTAGGTGGCTTGAGTGAGTAGTCAGTCTAAACGGGACATTGCAAGAATGATTTAGTAATATGTAACTATGCCACAGCTAGAACCCAAAAATCTGTAGTTATGCTCAGAAAGCATATTCATGAGGGTGCCTAATTATACCCCAAGCCAAACACTTCCAATTACTTAAGTATCCTGTGACAACCATGATCGGTAACTTGTTTAATTAGTTTTGCAGAAATGGATACTTCAGCGGAAAATTAGGGTAAACCATGATGGTTAATAATTGTTGTTATTATACTGGCAAAGAATGGAGGATATATTTGGGATTGTTGTTAATAATTGTTATTTGAAATACTTTTCCCCTTTTGTTCTGTCTCCAACCTTTGTTGTAAAATTTTTGTTACATTTATCTACCTTCTTGCCAATGTGGTAATAAAGGAGAACTTGTAGTAATGATCTTTGAGATTCCGACCCCAATGATTAAACACCCATGTTACTTAGGGCCTTTTTTTTGGGAGAACTAGGATGGTAGGAATGCCAGCCGAATTTCCACAATCTAAGTGAGTGTGGGACTTGAAATGTAGGTCCTTGGTACCAACCTTGGAGACTTTATGAATTGCAGTAGATAGCACCCTCTTCTTGAGCAATAAGTATACCATAGAGTTGTCTCTATTGACTCACCACTTTATTACACCTCTATCGGGACTCTCAATTAGAAACATCTGGAGCAGAGAATCTTAATTCTGTTGTCTTTGCGATGGATGTACGTAACATTTCTTTGAAGTCATGCATTTAAATTAGCAGCATGGGCATGCTTTCATGGTCTAGTGCAAAAATTCTCTATCTTCATTTGGATATGTGTGCTATTAGTATTTAATTCCATGATTTTTAAGAAAGTAGTATCTTTCTTTATTTTAAAACTTAATCGCAAAATGGATGCTAACAACTAAAGGCTTAGATGAGTCTTTAGTTTAGAAACTTAATTTCAGTCTTATTCCTATCTCCTATTCAAGGGTGAAGCGTATTTAAAATGTATCACTGGTTCATATAATGCCTAGATTTTTTGGGTTTTAAGTCCCTGTGGTTGATATGATGGGAGTAAGGCCATTCCAACATGTTGAGGAAGCTTAATGTAAATTTTGTTTACTTTAATTGTTTCTCCCTTTCTCTCTCATGCATGATGCATTTCATGTTCAGTTAACTTCCTACGCCTAATGATTTTCATATGAAAGATCATAAATTTGAACTCCCCAGATCTAGGGCTATAAATAGGTTGGAACATGTTTAAGTTTCTATTTGTGCTTGATTTGAAACGGAATGGAAATCTTAGTGTCAGCTGGGATTTGGGAATTCAAAGGGTAGCGACCAAGAGTAAGGAGAGAACATGGGAACAAAGTGCAAATCTAGACATGCAGAAAAGGAATAAATGCAATTTATATAGCCAATCCTCCTCATATTCCTTTATCAATTCATTATGTATGGAGTATGTGTCTATATGTTCTGGTTATTGGTCCTTGGGATTTGAATATAGCTTTATCTGAGTCTAACCTGATAAAAAAAATATGATCCTATATATGGAGTTTGACTTCTAGATGTTGAGGTTATCAGAAATTAAATTGAATCTCTTCCCAACTATTATAAAACAACCGGATCAAGATAACAGGTTTCCAGGTGCCACTTACACCTCTACCTAGATCTGACCTTAGATATCATATCTAACCCTTGAGATTTAATTGACAGGATCTATTCTGATCATCTTCACAAAAAGATTGAACATGAGATTCAAATAAAAAAAAAAAAGGACTAACCCCAACTATGAACTTAGCAACCATATAAATTAATAACCGGCTTATTGCTTTGTATTATCAAGATCTGAAGAAACAGTCACTGTATGGGTGGATCGGTCATATGGCTGTAGCAACTGAATTTTTTTCCACAAAAAAAAATCTGATTATGGGTTGTGAAGCAAAAATAAAGGGTTGTGGATATTAAGTCACATCAGATCCAAATATCAATCTGAAGCCAACAACCTCCTAGATGCACACCTTTCACAAATAATGGTGGTTAGGAAGATATGTGTACTCAAAAAAAAATAAATAAATAAGCCTTACTCGAGATGAAATGAACTACAAAATTGTAAAGGCCAAGCACAAGTGTAACAATCAAAATCACAACCACATCAATCTATTTCAGCACCTTAATACTGCAGTACCGGTACTATTCTATCTCTCTACACCACATTATAAAACACAATCCATAATACTTAAATATCTGGGTTCATTTGTTTGTTTTTTTTCCATTTATTTCTATTTAAAAGCCCACGTTTTAGGTGCTGCTTGCCATGCCAATGCTGGCCGTTCGCTTACATGATACATATACTGTTCTAGTGCATGGCATGGATTGGCATGCAATGGCATAGTGCTCTGTTTACTGCTATGCCCAGATATATGTTAGTGTTTTTTTCTTTTTTTGGTTTGATCCAATTGAACGTCTCAGTGTTTTAACTGTTGTTATCCTAACAAAGCAATATATACTACCATATTGTCAATAATTGTAACATGTACATGTGGTGATCACTGTGCAACAAATAATTTCAACTAAAACATATACAAAACTATTGCTTAATGCATTATTCCATGGTTCACTAAACCACTTTGAACTGTCTGATTTTGGGTGTACCAAACTGTACTAGCCGTCGATCGAGACGATTCCAGTGTTCAAAACACGAAATTGACTAGGAGGGGGAGAGGGAGAAGGAAAGAGAGGGGGAGAGGAGAAGGAGAGAGGGTCTTCGGGGGCTGTTGGAGGGCAGTCAAGGTCATTGCATCGTTGGTAAGCTTGGTGGAACCCGAAGGAGGGTGGAGAGAGGGAAGGAGAAGGAGAGGAGGCAGCTGGAGGCCTCTGGAGTGTCGGTGAGGCTGCCGTGCTGGTGACGGCCAAAGGAGGGGCCTCCTCCTGATCGAACAACTCCTATTTCATTTTTTTTTTTTTTGGACTTCATGTGATAAATCAAAAAAAAAAATCAAAATAGGGGCCGAAGCCTCTATTTCAATCAGGGGGAGGGTGGAGCCCTTCCTTTAGCCTTCATCAATGTGATGGCGGGCGCAATGACCTTGCTGGCACTTTGGAGGCCTCTGGTGGCATCCTCTCCCTCTCCCTCTCCTTCCCTCTCTCCGTCCTTCTTCGAGTTTTGCCGAGCTCAGCAGTGGTGCAGTGAGCTCGTCTAACCCTTGGCAGCCTCTAGAGGCCCTCCCTCCCTCTCCTTCCCCCTCCCCCTCCATCCCTCCTCTCTCTCGCTTTCTCTTCCTCTCCCATTCTCCAGTTCGGGCCCAGCATGAGAGAATATTGAACTGCATCGTCGGCTGACTAGTCCAGCTCCAATACTTGTATGGTGAACCTTGCATTATTCTAAAGAAAGATCTAATATACTTAAAATATCACATAGCCACAAAATTTTTAGACAAGTAACATATTGCAACCAGTTTGTGTCATATTTAAACCATTTAAATTGAAAAGAAGGTTAAGAATTTGGTCATTTATAGGGAAATTTCAAAGAGGAAAGTTAACAAATGTTGTTTCCCTGATGGGGTAGCTTAAATTTTTATGATGATTTGAGTTAGATTTGTCATTGATGACCTTGTGTCTTAAATTTATCGTAAGCGCACAGTGTGCAATGTAGCACGTTCGACAAGTACGGGTTGATCCTACGAGAAATTGAGTTTTAAACTGTATTCAAATACTTGCTCAGACGAGCTTTCAAGAAAAAGAGGAGAGATTGTTTGTTGAATTACAAACTATTAAAGCAGTAAACTAATCAAATATAAAAGATAAATTATCTAAAAGATCTAGGACTTTTGAATCCACTAGACTAATGAATTAGAGAGCCTTCATACCATGGTTCGTCGTACCGGGCCGAACCGTCCGGTACGAGGCGTACCGAGTTGGACCGGTCCCTTACTGGTTCGGTTCGGGCCTTTTTTTCGGAACACAACCGGAACCGCACCGAACCGCCTGGTTCGATGCGGTTCGGGCCCATACCGTCCGGAATCGGGCGGTACGGCTCGGTTCTGGACCGATTCGGAGTGAACCGAACCGTACCACCCATGGGAAGGGGGGAGGAGGGAAGGTGGGGGTCTTTTTACGTGGTTGGGGGGAGAGAGGGGGGAGAGAAATGGGCGTGGCCCACTTCACATGGGAGAGGGCCTGGTGCTTTAATAAGCACCAGGCCTTCGGTGTTCTTTGAGAGTTCTCAGAGAACACCCATGGCCTATTAAAGCACCAGGCCTTTGGTGTTCTTTGAGAGTTCTCAGAGAACACCCATGGCCGTGGGCAACTGAATCGTTGAGACCTCCAAAAAATTAGAAAAGAAGGTAAAATTTCGTGAAATTGGAGGAGTGATTTGAGAAGAGGTTGATCTTTGGTCGGAGGTAAGATAATCTGTTATTTTGTTAGTAAATATTTTTTTTTTGTTTTTGTTGTTAGAAATAGGATAAAAATGAGATAAAATAAAAATAGGAGAAAATTATGTCAAAATCTTATGATTTTGATATGATTTAATTATATGTGATAGATCTTTGGAAGATCTACACGATGACACCAAAATTGATAATTTTGTTAATTATATATTTTTTAAATATTTTTAAATATTTATTTATTTAAAAATTAAAAAAAATAAATTTTAAGAAAAAAATTAGAGTTTGGGAATCATGTTTAGAATGATTCAAGCTACTTAAATCTAATTTTATTTTTTTTCAAATATTTGAAATTAAAAAAATATTTTTTTAATTATTTAAATTAAAATATTTAATTATAAAATAAAAAATATATATAAATAGTATTATATTTTAGTTAATTTAAAAATATTATTTGAAGCATATAACATATTTATTTTGAATTTATAAGTTTTAAAATAATTATTAAAATTATTTTAAAATTATATATAATTATTTTAATTATCATTAAACTATTGTGTTTTGTTATACTTGCATATATTTTAATTATATATATACTGCGGATGATCTTGCACGTGGAGTAGGATCCATGGATGTATCTGGATCATCCCGCATTATGGATCCTATTATCCACAGCCACTTTATGATCCATATGCATATGGTACATCCGAAGTATCATCTTTTAGTGGTTACTACCCTATGCAGTCTGGAACATCTTACGGATCAGATTTTGCTACTGGCATATTTGGATGGGCTCTTCCACAACCGTACCATCATCTCGAGGATACTTCTCAGAGTCAGAATTTTAGTGAGAGGTCTGAGATGTCTTACAATCCAGAGAGGATGCCTTATGGGATAATGAATATTCGAGAGTACGGTGCAGCTTGGCTAGAGGGTTGGACTGATGTCCCTTCAGACTATGCTGATGATCCAGACATCTACGAGCGTCACAGACATTCGACAAGAAATTAAATGCAGAGTACATCTTAAGGTTCGTATATCAGTTATTGCGCTTTGTATTTAAATATTTAGATACACTTTAATGCATATTTTATATATTTTTTCTTTAGTTTTAAGATGACACAGTTGAAATATAATGTAAATAAATATATGTTTGAAATTTTGGATCAAAAGTATTTATACCACAACCTAACTTCAAATTGAACCCAAATATGTCAATAATATGCAATATAATGCCATATTGAGGTTGTATTTATGAATTATTAACTTCAAAAATCCAAAAAAAAATTAAAAATCGAAAAAAATATTGTGTACTGGTACCGGATCGGTACGCTTGGGCGTATCGAGTGTCGGTACGGTATGGTATCGGTACTGTACCGTACCGATCCGGCACCGGCACGCCGTCCGGTATCAGTACAGCGAACCTTGCTTCATACGGTTTCTCTTATAACGTTTCTTGATTAAGGTGTAAAACATGAACAAGCATGGATCATGAAGAGATTTAATTCAACTATGATCCATCAAGTATTTTGTTTTCATCCTAATTAAGAGACTCTTCTTTTCTTCACTTTTCTTGTGTTGTCCAAGTACAGGCTATGAAGGAATTCTGATCCAACTATAATCCATCACGATTTTCATATGAAAAAAGAAGAAATAATTTAGAAAATTGTGAGCCTTCTATCAATCATCCATTCTTGCACCGAATCAAGAATGGACTATGAAGGGATTCTGATCCAACGATAGTCCATCAAGTTTCTTGGTAAGAGAGATGAAGGGAGAAGGACTCTAAAATTACAAACTCGAAAAGAAAAATTCAAAGGAGAAAGCTTCTATTCACGGTCTAGCTTTATCGCAAACCCCAGAGGGATTGCTTAGCCATACATAGTTGATTTGAAGTCCGAAAAAAATTGAAAACAAAATCTAATTCTACTTGCTGGAATTTAACTTGTAAAAATTAAAAATTACAGAATTAAAAGATACAGAAATTTAAACTACCCTATTGTAGAAATTAAAATTATAAAAATTAAATAGAAAGAGAACAACTAATTTATTGCTGAACAAAAATTCTAATACAAAAATTTTTAACTCCTAAGCCATTAACAAGGCTTGGAGTTGGAACAAAAATAAAATTTTTATAGAACCTAGCTTCTCTCCCTCTCTTGGCTTGTGGCCAACCTCCTCCTGGCTGACTCTTTTTATCGTGTGTTGGAAGGGTAGAAGAAAGTGGGAACAAGATGGCTAAAAAATTTAAAAGGTGGGTATGCCTGCCTGTCACATAGATCTCCTACAAGAATTATGGAGTGGAGAGAGATATCTTAGATTAGAAGCATTGAAGCTTTTTTATAGATATTAGGAAGGAGGAGATTTTCATGGTTTTCAGATGTGGGACTAAAAAGAATGAGTGGATGAATGGTTAGGATTTTATTTGTAAAGTATGGATGAATGGATGGATAACTGATTCAATAGGAAAGAGAGGGGTGGTTGTTTTCTTTTAAAATTCTAAAAATATCTTTATTTCTGTCGCGGTCCCAAACCCATTTTTCGTGTTCGCTCGTTGTACACCGCTCTCATCCATTCCGCATCTGCACCTCAGCTTTCTTCCCATGTCCACAAAAGGCCTCGTGCCTTGGACCCACATGCCGAATTGCGCCCCTGTTTGCTGTTTGCAAGAGTCCATGCACCAAAGGCTGCACTGGAACCGAAATGCTTACCCAGCTAGCGCCAAAAGCCATGTATGAACCAGACCCCACATCCATTTTGCTGGTTTTGTTCTCATGCATCAAAACTTTAAACAATCGTTTCTCACCCTTGTGCATTAAATGCATTATGGGCCTCTCTCTCTCTTCTTTAACTGATCAAATCCTAAAGCATTTGACGGCTCACCAACCTTCCTATGGACCAAATGGTCCATGGTGGACCATCATCTTACGGAGTGAACCGGATTGACTTTCGGCTTTGAATTTAAATCCATTTTAACTCTGTTTTTGATTCCGTTTGATCCTTTTAAGCCTGCAGATCGAGCTTTTCATGTTGGTGCACCTCTTTCCTGCAAAATATACAAAGAAGAATCAATTTAAAAAAATAAAGATAATTTAATCCATAAATTAATATTTTTTTGGACAAATTTATGCACTTATCACCACCCCCAACTTATCTATTGCTAGTCCCTTAGCAATACAATATATATAATTATATATATTTTCAATATTTTATTAAGATCCTTATTTACAAAAGTAGATGTAGGATTGAAAGTCAAAAAGTTTAGAAGTATTACCAACTAAATATTGAATTTTAGAAGTAAATTTCGTAGTCAGTACAATTAGAAATTTTCTTAGAATACATCTAAAGATCTACAGCACTTGTGTTTGTGATGATCAACTTAGCATTTGAGTGCTGGCTTGTAAAGGACAAATGTATCTTCTCTTATCATCTTATTTTAGTTAATTTTTATATACCTCCAAATAAAGTTCATGAACTTAAGGTAGCTTTCACATTGCCTTCTTTTTTCTCTCTCTTTCTTTTTTTTTTTAGTGTTGAGCATCCTGACCTTCCTTTTACCTTTTAATGTAAATTTCCACACTTGACTTAGGTGCAGAAATTCGGTTACTAAGCTCAGGGCAATCCACATATACTCTGTATTTTGCATTTTTATTTTAGGTAGGTAGTTCTTTCTTCAAATTCAAATTTTTGATTGGAGTGTATGTCAATCACCAATTTTAAGTGATAATTGAGTCCTCAGTTGACCTCTCAATCAGCATCTATTTTGCCTTGTCAGTGTGTATATGCAATTAGAAGTGCTAATAATCTTTAGATGATCTAAGTAAGCAGTTAAAAATCTGCCCAACTAATCTACTCCTTAATTCGCTATAGTCATTAGCAAATACTTTCTAACTCTTATTATTTTTTTCTAGTCTATTTTGCTCAAGGGTCTCTTTTTTGGCACATGTTTTATTTAATTTTTATTTAATTTTTTAGATTTTTTTTTAAAAATTTTTTTATTATTTTTTTTCAAAAATATTTTTAGAAGATTTTTTTTATCCTCCCAACTTAAACATCATTATTTCTAATGGAGGAAAGAAAATGTATTGCAAGAAAAAGAAAGATGTCACCTGGTGAATACGTGTTTTTTTTGTTGAAGGTGAATACGATGTTGGCCTGAAAGTTCGAAGCTCGAAGATTGGTATCTCTATTTATTCAATAGAAAAGACATTAGTTTAAAAAAATTGGGTTGCCTCTCAAAAGCGCTAAGTTTAACATCTTCAGTCAGACAAAATATTTTAAGCAATTTAATCGTGATAAGTTGGTTCATAGAGAACCATGGTTTCGTCAATAGATTCTTTGGGTAATTTCAAGAATGGTTTTAATCTTTGATCATTAACTTTAAACACAATACTATTACTTGGATTTTCAATTTCTATAGCTCCATATGGGAAGACTTTTTTAATTAAAAATGGTCTTGTCCATCTAGACCTAAGCTTTTCAGGAAAAATGTTTAATTTAGAATTGTACAAGAGAACTTTTTGTCCAAGAGTAAAATATTTTCTTATAATTGTTTGATCATGAAAAATTTTGGTTCGTTCTTTGTACATCCTAGCATTCTCCTAAGCTTCATTTTTAAGTTCTTCTAATTCGTTAATTTGAAGCTTCCTATGGGTTTCGACTACGTCCAAGTCCATATTTAAATTTTTAATGGCCCACATGGCTTTGTGCTCTAGCTCAATAGGCAAGTGACAAGGTTTTCCAAACACAATCCTATAGAGAGACATTCTTAGGTTGGTCTTGAAGGCGGTTTGATATGCCCATAGTGCATCAACTAATTTCAAAGACCAATCCTTTCTATTAGCATTAACAGTTTTTTTCAAGATTTGTTTGATCTGTCTGTTGGATACTTCTACTTGTCTACTAGTCTGAGGGTGATAAGGTGTGGCCAACTTGTGGGTGATATTATATTTTTTCATTAATGTGGCAAAGAGTCGGTTGTAAAAGTGTGTCCCTCGATCACTAATGATTGCTCCAGGAGTGTCGAAGTGGGAGAGAATATTTTCTTTCAGAAATTTTATGACCACTTTGCTATCAGTAGATCTATAGGGAATAGCTTCTACCCACTTTGAGACATAGTCAACAGCTACTAAAATATATTCATTTTCAAATGAATTTGAAAATGGACCCATGAAATCGATCCTCCACACATCAAAAATTTCAACCACCAAGATTGGGTTGAGAGGCATCATGTTTCTCTTAGTGATTCGTCCCATTTGTTGACATCGCGCATAACTTCTATAGTACTCGTGTGCATCCTTAAATAAATTGGGCCAATAAAATCCACATTGGAGGATTTTAGCAGCTGTTTTTTTGGATGCAAAGTGATCACTACATGCTTGGTCATGACAAAAAGATAAAATGCTTTTAATCTCATTATTCGGAATACATCTTCTAATGATTTGGTCAGGACACTGCTTAAAAAAGTATGGATCATCCCAAATGAAATATTTCACTTGGACAAAGAATTTGTGTCTATCCTGAGTGGTCCAATGAGAAGGGACTTTATCAATAGCTAAATAGTTGACAATATCAGCATACCGTGGTTTAGTGAACATGGACATGAGTTGTTCATTAGGAAAAACTTCATTGACGAGTGGTTCACTAGATGGTGCGACTATAATTCGGGACAAGTGATCAGCTACTACATTTTTTTTTTTTTTTTGTCTCTGATTTCTTAGTTAAATTCTTGAAGGAGTAAGATCCATTGTATCAAGCATGCCTTGGCGTCTTTCTTTGCTAAGAGGTGTCTAATGGCTGAGTGGTCAGTATAGACAATGGTGTGTGATCCAACCAAATAGGACCTAAATTTTTCTAGGATAAAGACAACGGTCAAGAATTCCTTTTCAGTGGTAGTGTAATTAAGTTGCGCATCATTTAAGATTTTTCTTGCATAGTAAATAACTCTAGGCAGCTTATTAATTCTTTGGCCTAAAACTGCGTCCACAGTATGATCGGACACATCACACATAAGTTCAAAAGGTTCAGACCAGACAGGAGGATGAATGATGAGAGCTGAAATGAGTGTCTTTTTAAGAAATTCAAAAGACTCTAGGTACTCAGGAGTGAACTCAAACTTGATTTCTTTTGCTAAGAGATTTGTTAATGGGCGAGCCATTTTGCTGAAATTGGCAATGAATCTTCTATAGAATCCAGCATGTCCCAAAAATGAACGAATTTCTTTGACAGACTTTGGTGGTGAAAGACTTGCAATTAGGTCTATTTTGGCTTTGTCCACTTTGATTTTTTTTCGAAACTACATGATCAAGAACTATTCTTTCTCTAACCATGAATTGGTATTCTTTTCAGTTGAGAACTAAGTGCTTCTCCTTACATCTTTCTAGGACTAATTTCAAATGATCTAAGCATTTGGAGAAGGTAAGGCCAAAGACAGAAAAGTCATCTATGAAAATTTTCAGAAATCATTCAACCATATCTGAAAAAATGTTGATCATGTATCTCTGGAAGGTTGCTGGTGCATTACATAATCCAAAGGGCATATGCCTATAAGCGAAGGTTCCAAATGGACAAGTGAATATAGTCTTTTCCTGATTTTCGGGGGCTATGGAGATCTGATTATAGCCGGAGTATCCATCGAAAAACAATAGAACTCTTGTCCGACTAATTTCTCTAACATTTGATCAATAAATGATAATGGAAAGTGATCTTTTTTTGTTGCAGCATTCAATTTTCTAAAGTCTATACAGACCCTCATCCTGTTTGGGTCTTAGTTGGGATAAGTTCGTTTGCTTCATTCTGGACCACTGTTACCTCAGATTTTTTGGATACCACTTGTATAGGGTTTATCCACGAGCTATCAGAGATGGGGTGGATGATTTCATTATCAAGTAGCTTTAAGATTTCTTTTTTGACTACATCTTTCGTGATTGGGTTAAGTCTTCTCTGAGCATCTCTAATTGGTTTGGCTTCTTCCTCTAGGTGTATCCTGTGTTGAACTATGAAAGGGCTTATTCCTTTAATGTCAGTCATGGTCCAGTCTATCGCTTCACGATTCTCTCTCAAAATTGCTAACAACTCTTCAGAGGCGGCTCAACATATTTAGAGGCCTAAAGCTAAAAACTAAAATATAATTATTTAATTAAAATTTATATAAATTTTTTATTAAAATTTTATTTTTCTAACTTTTTGAGATGCAAAATTTTTAATTAAATTTTTATAATCAAGTTCTCCTAATATTTCTTTTTCAATTGATAATATAGCCAATCCATTTAATCTTTCTTGAGACATTGTTGATCTTAAGTAAGATTTTATTAATTTTAATTTTGAAAAATTTCTTTCTGCCGAAGCAACACTTACTGGAATTGTTAACATTATTCTAAAAGCAATATATGCATTTGGAAAAGAGTCGAGTCGTCTTATATGATTGAGTATATCCATTGGACTGTTATCTTCCACTTGTATAATTTCTTTTAAAATTTTAGTTCTAAAAATAAATCTAAACCATCAATATCAGAGTAATTATATTTTAAAGAACACTCAAGATTAAGACAATATTCTTTCAAACTATCATTATCTAATGACTTTAATTTTTTACCACTAAATAGAAAATCAAAAATATTTTCATATATCTTAAATTGTTCAAATCTATTTTGGAGTGAAAAAATTGCTTGATCTACTATATATAAGAAATAATCAATTCTAAATGATTCTTCAAGAGATTTTGTTATTTCATTGTCAACATTCTCATCAAATTGTTTCTTTCTACGAATGATATGCTTATCATGAAATTTAGGTTCTATTTTCATTTCAGATGCAATTTCTTTAGAAGAAATCATAGCGGATGCAAATCCATCTTCTCTATATTTTTCAAAAAAAGAAAGAAGATCTTTTAATTGTTCTATAGCAACATCAATATGCATATCTGTTGATTGTAAACTTTTGCTAACTGAATTAACAGCAAATAATATATCATACCAAATAGTCATACCCAATAAAAACTCAAAATTTTCAAGCTCATATGTTGCTAAGCAATTAGCTTCGCTTTTAGTTTTAGGATCTTCACTAACTTCTGCTAATTCCAATAAAGTATTTCTTATTTGTGGAGCTTGAAATCTTATTGCTTTAATACTTTCAATACGACTTTCCCAACGTGTTTGTGATAATGATTTAAGAGTTAGATCAGAAATATTATCTTGCAAAATTTTCCATCGTTTAGTAGAAGAAAAAAATAGTGAATAGATACGTTGTACCACTCCAAAAAATGATATAGCTTTAGTACAAGAACTAGCCATATCACAAAGTACTAAATTTAAACTATGACAACCACATGGTGTATAAAAGGATCTAGGATTTATATCTAAAAGTCTTTTTTGCACTCCTTGCTGTTTGCCCTTCATATTAGATCCATTATCATATCCTTGTCCTTTTAAATTATTAATATCAAGTCCAATATATTTTATTTCATCCATAATGACATCAAAAAGATCTTTTCCAGTTGTATCATCTACTTCTAAGAATTCAAAAAAATATTCCATAATTTTGATTGGACTTGATGAAATATCTACACATCGCAATATAAAAGATATTTGCTCTTGATGATTTGTATCTGGAGTGCAATCAAGTATTATTGAAAAATATCTTGCTTCTAAAATTTTTTTAATAATTTTATTTTTAATTTCATTTGCTAACAAATTTATCAATTCATTTTGTACATTATGTCCGAGATAATGGGTATGAATTTTATCATCTTTAATACGTCGAATATGTTCTTGCATTACCGGATCGAATTCTGCAATCATTTCAATTAGACTTAAAAAATTTTCATTATTTGTTTGATAGATCTTTTCATTTTATCCACGAAAAGCTAAATTATTTTTACCAAGAGTTTTTACTACAGCAAAAATTCTTAATAAGACTTTTTTCCAATGTTCTTCATCTTTATTTATTTGTTCTTGAATACTTTTATCAATTGTTTTATTTTTCAATAGTCTCATTTCTAAATCAATCCATGAACACATATTAATAACATGCTCATTACTCATCTCATGACTCTTAAGTTTAGCACTAAGATTTCTCCAATCTTTATTACCAGCATTAGCTAGTTTACTTATACTAGAAGCAGAATTAAATAATTTGCAACAAAAACAAAATACTCTAAGTCTTTTGAATAAACTAGCCATCTTCTTTCATGCTTCTCTCTGTTTGTCAACTTTTGAATATAGTATGTAGTGGAAAAATATCTTGAAAATTCATCTTTAGGAAAATCTATATCATCAATTCTAATTGGACCTTTTTCTACTAATAAATCTCTCAAATTTGTATCAATATTTGTCCATTGACTTAGATCATAAATATTTTTAGGAATGCAATCATTTAAATTAACCGATTGATTTTCTTCACTATAACTTTGAAGATTATCTTGAATCTCTTCGTTGATTTTTTCTTGTTCTAATATTTCATTATCATTTAATTCTAAAGGATTATTAACTTGTTCATTTAAAGAACATTCATAATATTTTCTAATTTATTATTTTTATTACTTGTAAAGAATTTATCGAGAGCTCCTTTTTGAGATTGTATTAAACTTTTAATTTTTCTTTTTTTTTGAAGCTTTGAATAACCAGATTCATATTTTCGAGTTGACATATTTAAATTCTTATTATGAATTATCAAAAAGATATAACTATTATAATTATTTTATATTTCTTAAATAGCCAATACAAGATCAACAATCAAAATTTTTAATTCAATGAATCAAATATTAAATAAAATAAAGACAATATATAATAATATAATATAAATTTTAAATTAAATAAAAAATAAATAAAGATTAGAATAATAGTACCCGATTGTTCAATGCTGATTGCAAATGAGAATAATAGCACCCATTGTTGAATGCTGTGTAAAATATGGAGCATCCACTGCAACACTATTCCATAATATTTTTATCAATTGTCTAAATATAACAATATAAAAAAAAAGAAGCAATTCGGGTTAGTTTTATAAAAGAAAAAAAATGACCGTTGAAATTTTTCCGTTGAAGTGGTTGAATCAGATTAATTACCGCTGTTAATCTGCAAGCTGCCCGCCGCCCTTTTTTTTTTCTTTCTCCCATGCTCTCCCACCATCCCACGCTACCTGCCCATCAGTCACGTGTTTTGATTTTTGAAAAAAAAAATTGATGCCACTGCGGCACAACCCTTTCGTCTTCCATTCCACTGCTCTGTGGCTGTGATCGGTCACCGGTCGATCTACCGTCGGCGAGCTGCGACAGGCGACTTTTCACCCTCGGACCGAGCGGGAAGGGGGGACTTGGGGGCTGCGCAGGCCGCAGGGTCCGGCAGGGGCCAGGGAGGGGCCTTCTTCCGGGCTCCGGCTTTCGAGAAACGAAGGCAGACCGGCGGCCCGCCGGCCCGGCGCACCAAGCGGGGCGGAGGGGGAGTGCTGAAAAACAAAAAAAAATGAAGAAACTTACCGGTGGAGGATCGGGGGGGTGGATCGCTCTGCTCAGCGATGGTGTGGTCCGTGTGGACTGTGGAGTGGAGCCGACGAGCCGTGGTGGTCCTGGACGGCTGGACCTCCTCACCTCTTGGCTCCTGGTGGTCTTGCCTTGCCGTCTTGCCGGTCGGAGAGGCCTTGCCGGGCCGGAGAGACTGGGACTGGTGGAGCTGTGGAGCGTGGACTTGGAGGCGGGGCGGGACTGGGACGTCGGAGGCGGAGACATGGAGGCGGAGGCGGAGGCAGGATCAAAACGCTGGGATGCGCCGATCGGTCGATGCGGTCACTGATGGAGCATGGAGGCGGGACTGGGACGGCGGGACGCCGGACGGTCGGAGGTGGAGGCGTTGAGGCAGAGGTTGGACCACGACTGGACTTGGAGGCGGGATCGGGACGCCGGAGACGGGATCGGGACGCCGGGATGCGGTCACTGATGGAGCGTGGAGGGCCTGGAGGCGGGACCGGGACGTCGGAGGCTGGACCGCGATGTTGGATGCGAGCGAGCGGGGGGCCTCCTGGGGGCGGGGGCCTAAGGCAAGGGCTTCGGTGGCCTTGCCCTTCAGCCGCCCCTGCAACTCTTCCTCTTGTTTAGGATTTAGGTCAGATGCGATAATTACAGATAAGGTTTTCGCTGGACCTAAATATGCATACTTAAGGTGCTCGGAAAGGAGTTTCAATTCTAAGTTGGGTGCCTTCTCTATTGATGGCTTGGGTGATGGTTTAACCATTTCTATGATTGGTTCAATGGGAGGCTCTTATCTCTGGCTATTCTTATTGTCTATAGAAATTTTATTGATTTTCTTAGGTTCATTGGTTGGCCAGAAACTAGACTCGAAGTCGACTTCCTCATCGCTAATGTCAATGGGTTCATAAATTCTCTTGAATTATATTTACATCAACATGCTGGGTGGATTTCTGTTTTAGATTGAATATATTCAATTCTATGGTCATGTTTCCGAAAGATAGCTTCATAAGTCCATTCCGACAGTTGATTTCAGCATTTGCAGTAGCTAAGAATGGTCTTCCTAAAATAATTGGGATATGATCCTTGGGATTCGCAACTGGTTCGATCTTTAAGATGATGAAATCAACAGGAAAAATAAAATTATCAATCTTGATTAAAACATCCTCTACCATTCCTTTAGGGATCCTAAGAGATCTATCTGCTAATTGTAACGTGATCTTTGTTGGTAGAAGTTCTCCTAATTCTAATTGCTTATAAACTGAAAATGAAAGAATATTTACACTAGCTCCTAAATCTGTTAAGGTCTTCTCAATGTGGGTCTCTCCAATATCACATAAAATTATCGGAGATTCTAGATCCTTATATTTTATTGGCACATGACTAGATAAGTATGAGCTCACATTTGCTGTTAAAAATGCTCTCTTGAGTACATTGGTGGTTCTTTTCTTAGTACAAAGGACTTTTAAAAATTTAACACAGGTCAGAACTTATTTAATCATGTCTAAAAGAGGGATATTCATCTGGACTTGCTTAAACATCTTTAAAATTTTATCTAAATATTTTGATTTTTTATTGGACCTTAAACGATTTGGAAAAAGAGCTTTAGGGATTGTAGGTTCTGGGCTTGGTGTACTATCAGTTTCAGGAGCTTGAGTTTATAAGGTAAGTTGTTCATAAGGTGACTCAACAAATGAGTTCTCTCTATCATCAGATGTACTACTTTATTGTCCATTTATTTCCTAGATCTTAAGGTGTGAATAGCATTCACATGATTGATTTGGTTTCCTTATTGGGATCGTGGAACATTTTGATTTCTTGGGTTAGGTTCAGGTTGGCTAGGTAACTTACCTCGTTATCGCTCACTCATAGCAGAGGCTAGTTGACCCATTTGCATTTCCAAACAGGTAATAGCTTGGGTGTTAGTGTTTATGAGTTGGTCCGTGATTTGCATGAAGTTGCTCAGTATGGCATTGGTGTCAGCACTGAATTTGGCCAGGACTTTTAGGTTTTTCTCTAGAGAACTAAGTTTCTTCTCATTATTATTGAAGCCTGTTGGGTTGTTTGTCACAGGGTTAGGTTTGGATTTTGCTGGTTGAAGCTAGAATCACATACATTTGGGTTTTGTGACCATGAAAAGTTTGGATAATTCCTTCATCCTGGGTTATATGTGGGTGCATAGGGATTGTTCACTGATCTCTGGTATGTAGCATTTACCTGTGCACATCCATTCTATATTGGATTTATCAGGAAGGGATATTCCTCAAGGACATGATCAGGTGCACTACATGTATTGCACATGGGTGCAGAAATTTGGTTTACACTGGCTGGTCTCTGTAGCTCTAAGACCTCTAACCTACGTGCTAAAGTTGCAATTTTATCCTTTGCAGCTAGGGAAGTTTGAATTTGGTGCATTCATCCTCTTGAAGGTGTTGGTCTCTTAGATTCTCTAGTTGTTTTCTATTGTAAATTTTTTTCAGCTAGATCTTCAAAAATTGTCAGGCTTTAGTGGGTTCCTTGTACATGAATTGATCCTGGCATATGGACTCTAGCATGGTTCTAGAATTTGAATCTAGCCCTTTATAAATTATCTGGCATAGTCTTCAGGTTTCTATTTCGTGGTGTGGGCATTGGGTCAAGAGGTTCTTAAAGCGATCAAAGTAATTCTAGAATGATTTCCCAGCTAGTTAGTAAAATTGGTTTATCTTATTCCTAATTCTATCTGTTTTGTGATGGGAAAAGAACTTTTTTAGGAACACTCTTACAAAGCCCTCCCAGATTGTGACAGATTAGTTTGGAAGACTATAAAGCCACTTTTTAGCATTGTTCTTTAGGGCAAAATTAATTAGTCTTAGCTTAACCTCGTCCTCTGACAGTTGTTGTAGCCTCATGGATGCACAAACCTCTTCAAATTCTTTAATGAATATGTATGCATCCTCTATTCTCATGAATTTTGGAAGCATGTTGATAATTTGAGGTTTAATCTCAAAGTTATTTGCAGTGAGTTGGAGCAACCTGATGCAAGAAGGTTGGATGGAACCGAATGGATAACATAAATCCTTAAGGGTTGGGATCGATTGGGTTCTCCTATTGTAGAAGTTTTTGAGTTTGAAACATGAATCCAATTAATTCTTACTAGTTGACCCGATACTCTTCTCCATGAAGGAAGTGAAGAAAGCACTTTTTTTTCTATTTTTTTTGATTTTTTTTAATCAAGTTTTCAATCAAAAGAAGAGAAATTCTAACTAAGGTTTTTCTAACTCTAGACAGCTCCTAACTATCAAGGTTTGTCTTCGAGCATTTCAAATTCGAAATTGGCTAACCGAATCAGTCATGTTAGTGTAAGATTGGTGGGAGGTTCCTCGTGCTTTCGCAACTCGATCTAATTAGATAACCATCTTTCTTCGGAACGTAGTTTCTGAACTACTTTTCTAGACACCGACAGACTAACCCACTTGAATCCGGTCCAACTCTTGGGTTTTCTTGTCCTAATGAGCTCGGATGTCCCTAGGATTGGTGTCTAATTAATTTTATTTAAGGGTTAGGTTATGTAGATGCAAGGAAATGATTTGTGGGCTAAGGAAGGGTGATCAAATCCCCATCTTATCTGATTAATGGGTGATGCCCTTAAGATATATTATGAAAATACAATGCAAAGAAAGCAAGGTGACCAAATAAAGTGGAAAGTTTTTAAAGTTTAGATGTTTCTTTATATTAGTTAAATTTTATCCAATTAGTGTTTTCTTTCTTTTTATGTTAATCTAATTACAGAAACTAAAGTAAATGTTATATTTTGGATTAGTGAGTTATGAAAGAAATAAAAAGATTCAACTAAAAAGAAATTAAATCAGCTAATAAGAAAAGAAAACTTATGCAATTTAAATATAATGTGAGAATTCTATCTATATTAAAGGTATAAAATTAACTAAGTAAATAAAGTAACAATTAAAAGAGAAATCTAAGAATTAAAGATAATAATTTTTTTTTAATGCAAATCAAAATCTATTCTAGAACAACCATACAACGTAACTTCCTATTACGTCAGGACAACCTTTTGTCGGGGTAGATTTTTGATTTGACTAAAAATAACTAAAAGAAGGCAGAAAAGAATTAAAATACTAAAGTTAAAAGTACGAAGAACAAGAATTTGAAACACAATTTAAACACTCCAACTCTCCGAAAACGGTGCCAAAAACTTGATGTGTCTTAAATTTACCGCAAGCACATGTGTGCAATGTAGCACGTCCGACGAGTACGGATTGATCCCACGAGATATTGAGTTTTAAACTGTATTCAAATACTTGCTCAGGCGAGCTTTAAAGAAAAAGAGGAGAGATTGTTTGTTGAATTACAAACGACTGAAGCAGTAAACTAATCAAATATAAAAAGTAAATTATCTAAAAGATCTAGGGCTTTTGAATCCACTAGACCAATGAATTAGAGAGCCTTCATATAGTTTCTCTTATAATGTCCTTTGATTAAGGTGTAAAACATGAACAAGCATGGATCATGAAGAGATTTAACTCAACTATGATCCATCAAGTATTTTGTTTTCATCCTAATTAAGACTCTTCCTTTCTTCACTTCTTTTGTGTTGTCCAAGTATGGGCTATGAAAGAATTTTGATCCAACTATAATCCACTAAGATTTTCATAAGAAAAGAGAAGAAATGGTTTAGAAAATTGTGAGCCTTCTACCAATCATCCACTCTTGCATCGAATCAAGTATGGACTATGAAGGAATTCTGACTTAACGATAGCCCATTAAGTCTCTTGGCAAGAGAGATGAAGGAAGAAAGACTCTAAAATTATAAACTCGAAAAGAGAAATTCAAAGGAGAAGGCTTTTATTCATGGTCTAGCTTCATCGTAAATCCTAGAGGGTCATCGTAAATCCTAGAGGGATTGCTTAGCCAGACATAGTTGATTTGAAGTCCGAAGAAAAATTTAAAATAAAATCTAATTTTACTTGCTGGAATTTAACTTGCGAAAATTAAAAATTATAAAATTAAAAGATGCAGAAATTTAAACTACCCTATTGCAGAAATTAAAATTGCAGAAATTAAATAGAAAGTGAATAACTAATTTATTGCTGAATAAAAATTCTGATACAAAAATTTTTTAACTCCTAAGCCATTAACAAGGCTTGGAGTTGGAACAAAAAATAAAATTTCTTACAGAACCTAGCTTCTCTCCTCTCTTGGCTTGTGGCCAACCTCCTCCTGGCTAACTCTCCTTCTCGTGTGTTGGAAGGGTGGAAGAAAGTGGAAACAAGGTGGCTAAAAAGTTTAAAAGGTGGGTATGCCTGCCTGTTACACAGACCCGTACAAGAATTATGGAGTGGAGAGAGATATCTCAGAGTAGAGGCATTGAAGCTTTTTTATAGATATTAGGAAGGAGGAGATTTTCATGGTTTTCAGATGTGGGACTAAAAAGAATGAGTAGATGAATGGTTAGGATTTTATTTGTAAAGTATGGATGAATGGATGGATAGCTGATTCAATAGGAAAGAGAGGGATGGTTGTTTTCTTTTAAAATTCTAAAAACATCTTTATTTCTGTTGCACGTCCCAGACCCATTTCCGTGTTCGCTCGCTGTACACCGCTCGCATCCATTCCGCATCTGCACCTCAGCTTTCTTCCCATGTCCACAAAAGGCCTCGTGTCCTTGGACCCACATGCCGAACCGCACCCTGTTTGCTGTTTGCAAGAGCCCATGCACCAAAGGCTGCACTTGAACGGAAATGCTTACCCAGCTAGCGCCAAAAGCCATGTATGAACCAGATCCCACATCCATTTTGCTGGTTTTGTTCTCATGCATCAAAACTTTAAACAATCGTTTCTCACCCTTGTGCATTAAATGCATTATGGGCCTCTCTCTCTTCTTTAACTGATCAAATCCTAAAGCATTTGACGGCTCACCAACCTTCCTATGGACCAACTGGTCCATGGTGGACCATCATCTTACGGAGTGAACCGGATTGACTTTTGGCTTTGAATTTAAATCCATTTTAACTCTGTTTTTGGTCCCGTTTAATCCTTTTAAGCCTGCAGATGGAGCTCTTCATGTTGGTGCACCTCTTTCCTGCAAAATATACAAAGAAGAATTAATTTTAAAAGAATAAAGATAATTTAATCCATAAATTAATATTTCTTTGGATAAATTTATGCACTTATCACCAATGCTGGCCGTTCGCTTACATGATACATATACTGTTCTAGTGCATGGCATGGATCGGCATGCAATGGCATAGTGCTCTGTTTACTGCTATGCCCAGATATATGTTAGTGTTTTTTTCTTTTTTTGGTTTGATCCAATTGAATATCTTAGTGTTTTAACTGCTGTTACCCTAACAAAGCAATATATACTACCATATTGTCAATAATCGTAACATGTACATGTGGTGATCACTGTGCAACAAATAATTTCAACTAAAACATATACAAAACTATTGCTTATTGCATTATTCCATGGTTCACTAAACCACCTCGAACTGTTTGGTTTTGGATGTACCAAACTGTACTAGCGGCCGATCGAGATGATTCCAGTGTTCAAAACACGAAATTGACTAGGAGGGGGAGAGGGAGAAAGAAAGAGAGGGGGAGAGGAGAAGGAGAGAGGGCCTTCGGGGGCTGCTGGAGGGCAGTCAAGGTCATTGCATCGTTGGTAAGCTTGGTGGAACCCGAAGGAGGGCGGAGAGAGGGAAGGAGAGGGAGAGGAGGCAGCTGGAGGCCTCTGGAGTGTCGGTGAGGCCGTCGTGCTGGTGATGGTCAAAGGAGGGGCTCCGCCCTCCTGATCGAACGACTCCTATTTCATTTTTTTTTTTGTTTTTGTGGACTTCATGTGATAAATCAAAAAAAAAAAATCAAAATAGGGGCCGAAGCCTCTATTTCGATCAGGGGGAGGGTGGAGCCCTTCCTTTAGCCTTCATCAGCGTGATGGTGGCCGCAACGGCCTTGCTGGCACTCTGGAGGCCTCTGGTGGCATCCTCTCCCTCTCCCTCCTCTCCCTCTCCTTCCCTCTCTCCATCCTTCTCCGAGTTTTGCCGAGCTCAGCAGTGGTGCAGTGAGCTCGGCTAACCTTCGGCAGCCTCTAGAGGCCCTCCCTCTCTCTCCCTCCCCCTCCATCCCTCCTCTCTCTCGCTCTCTCTTCCTCTCCCATTCTCCAGTTCGGGCCCAGCATGAGAGCATATTGAACTGTACCGTCGGCTGACTGGTCCAGCTCCGATACTTGTATAGTGAACATTGCATTATTCTAAAGAAAGATCTAATATACTTAAAATATCACATAGCCACAAAATTTTTAGACAAGTAACATACTGCAACCAGTTCGTGTCATATTTAAACCATTTAAATTGAAAAGAAGGTTAAGAATTTGGTCATTTATAGGGAAATTTCAAAGAGGAAAGTTAACAAATGTTGTTTCCCTGATGGAGTAGCTTAAATGTTTATGATGATTTGAGCTAGATTTGTCATTGATGACCTTGTTAGGCTCAGTGGTGGTGTTCACTGGTATAGCAGCTATCCCAATCCTTCAAAACCCAACATAACATAATAGAAAGCACCCTAAAGGCTTTCAAGCCTTCAACGACCCGATTTGGTTCATATCAGTTTCTGTTGGTTTATTCTGTGTATATTGAACAGGCATGGCATTGCAGCAGCCTGTGTGACGTGATATAAACTCACACAATCAGTACAACAGTTAACACCACTTTATGTTGCTGATGTTTTGCTGGCATAGTACATGGTGCACAGCAAGCACTGCCATGCACCATTACTTTAATCCATGCAGCTAGACCTTCAGATCCCTTCATCTCAAAAAGAGACACACAGACCCATTGATAATGAGAGAATACCTGAAACAAAATCATAGAACAGCTAGTTCCAACTTGTTTTAGAACAACCCATTAAGAATATGGATTATGGAAGCAAACCACATTACTGGCCCCGGGCAAAGTAACAGCCCACCTCACTCGTTGATTTTTCTTATTTAACTAGTTTTGGAGAAAACACTTCTGAGGCAATATTTGTAAGGTTAGATATGCATTGGCTAACTCCCCCGCAGCATTGACATGAAGCCCTTGAATCCTTTCACTTTATGATCTTGACCCTGAAGATACATAGAACATGTTATCATCTTTGCAGAGTACAGGATAACTATAACTGTATGGAAACACCATATGCTGTTCAAACTTATTCTAGAAATCATGTAGTGGGACTCCTATAAAAAGGTTAATAAATATGTTTAGATGCTTATTGTCATTTATTTGGGAAATGTGAATAATATGAAACTAAAAAAGGAACTCATGCAAGTTGTTGCCAATTTGAAATCTGGTTGTAAAATTTTTCAGCTGTTTCAAGAATCTCCTTTCTGAATTGGTGCAATACATTATTTTCTTAATGTTTTTTGATATTATTTTGATACACATTAATTGCATCAGTGCCCAGTTCTTGTTTTATTCTGAAGGCACTGTTATGAAATACTGATTTCTCTACATGGAAACTTTTAGATATGTAATGCAGTTGTTGCTGCAAGAATCATGAATGCGACACTTGTGCTACCAGAGTTGGATGCAAATTCTTTCTGGCATGATGAGAGGTATCTGCTTGTGTGTATCTGCAGTCATGCTCCTTTTATATACAGGAAACCATGTTCCTAATTTGGTGTGCATATCTAGATTCTAGACATTATCAAATTTACTAAAAAGAAAATGGCCCTTAGCACCAATTGTTGGCCTAAGCTTGAGCAACAACCCTGCCTGAAATCCAGGCGTGACGAGGGGGCTTGGTGGGGCAGGCTAAGCACCTAGGCTGCTGCTTTAATGACCTTGCTTTTGCCCTGATTGAACCTCTGGAGTAGCTTTAATTGTATGAGCATAATAACTGGCTAGAATCCCTTTGCAACTTAATGTTATTTTATAATATCTATATGTGTCCATCTCTTGGAACCATGAAGTCAATGTGAACTTTGCCTGTTACGAATTGTTTAGCATTATAAATACGACACCTTCTTCTACTCCTTTTAACATAGAAAGTATGGGTATATAATTATTTGGGAAGAAGCATGTGGGAGGAAAAATCATGAGGGAAGGAGGAATGGAAAAGGGCATGCAAATAAGAATTAGGTTTTACTATCTGTCTCTGTCCTATTAATGCCATCCTCCAACTGCAAGTCATTGTTCACTAATTGCTACTAACCAAGGGATGAAAAGGGATCAATCTTTGAAAAAAAAAAAAATAATAAAATTCAAATCTTTGGGTAAATTGAATGGAAGAAGAGATCCTTAATGGTGACCGTTGCTTGTTGAAGGCTAGGATTTGGTCAATCTGAGTCAGGCATCTGATTCAGATACATATTTTGTTGAATCATGTCTAGTTAGTTTTCAGACCTTGATGGCAAGAAGTTATGTGTTGATGCTGAAACTGTTCCTGCCTTAAGTATTTTCATATGATGATTATCCTGCCGCATCAGCATAGCCATTAAAAAAGAAATCAAACTGTTTTCTTGAATTTTCTCTGACCACAGCTGTATATATCAACTGGAAGTTCCTTTCTAATCTGGGTTTATATGTCCAGTTGTTAGATTTTAGTAATTCCATTAAATTCCATGCCATCATTGGGCAATAAGCTCCTTTATTTTGTGTATCTATAATTTTACATAAACTACTTATGTTAATCATGTTCTTGCAGTCATGCACATAAAAGATTTATCCACATTTTAAATCAAATCTATTGTCAGTAGATTTGCAATTTCATTTGTTCAGTTGGTCTGAGATCTCATGTTTGTGTTAGACAACTCTGCTATGACTGGTATATAAGACAAAGTTGTTTATTTCATGGTCAAACGGTTGCTAGTTGTTACAATATAAAGTGCAGAAGCCTCTGCATTTATGCTTTGTTATTTTAATGTTAAAATATGTTTCTCTTCTTAATTGTATGAAAATTTGCGTTTTTTATGGTACTAATTTGGACATTCATACCTGCACACAGTGGTTTTCCAGGTATCTATGATGTTGAGCATTTCATCAAGGTTTTGAGGTATGATATCCGTATAGTGGAAAAGCTTCCTGAAATCTTTTCAAATGGAAAGGCCAAGAAGATGAAATCTCTTCTGGTAGAATGCTAAAGCTTAGCATCCTATTATTCTGAATAATTCTGAAGTTATACATATATATGAAGCTCAGAAAAAATGTTATATCTCCTGTTCTATTTCAGATTCGTCCACCAAGGGATGCTCCTCTGAGCTGGTATACCACAACTGCTTTGGAAAAAATGAGGAAGCATGGTGTTATTTACCTCACCCCCTTTTCACATCGTTTGGCAGACGAGATTGATGACCCCGAACTTCAGAGGTTGAGGTGTCGAGTGAATTATCATGCACTTCGATTCAAGCCACACATAATGAAGACAAGCAGTGAGATAGTTAATAAGCTCCGTGCAAGTGGCCATTTCATGTCAATACACCTTCGGTTTGAGATGGATATGCTTGCCTTTGCTGGGTATGATATATATCTGAGCTGCAATATATGTATATTGTACATACATACATGCATATGCATCTATAGTGCTGATATAACAATTGTGCCACTGCTGATATTAGAACCAATTAATAGTAGCGCATCGTGAGGTCTCTTATTCTTCTATTATTAAGCAATAGGAAAAAGTTTCTTTGCCAATCTCAGTTTGTTTATATTTTGTTTTGTGGTTTAACTTTTGATGATATAAAGTCATACCACAATCTAAACCTAAGCTTATAATATCATCATTTTTATGATAGATCAGCAGTGTAGTTATTTTAGTTAGTAGAATGCATTTTGTTCAATTAAAGCTCTCTTGACATGATTAGGTCTTGGACTTGTCATCTTAACACCTTTTTGACCTTTGTTTGCTGTATGTTTATTTGTTGGTTCTCATGTTGTGTCCGTGCGTCGCACCTGCACACTTGTGGGCATGGGTGGGTGTGAGCATTGTGTGCTTTTGTGCATGTGCATATGGGATAGTATAATATCCCAGGGAACAAATAGCCTAGTTGTGTAGGTGAAAATGTCCATATTTGTCATAGAAAATTAAATATGTTAAGTGATTTTTGTCATTTCATGTAAAGGCGCTATTGTATGATACCATCAAGTTAGCTTGAGATTGTAGTAAAGTCATGCCCTAACTCTCCCCCTCTGACCGACCTTCCTTGTCTCCTTCTCTCTCTCTCCCTCTCTCCCCTCCTTTTACCATCCGTTCGCAACCTTTCTTGTTGCTCATTGTCCACCAAAGCTCTTCTTCTTTCCTCTCATGGCACTAGCTCTCTTTAATTCTTCCTTATTGTGACTGTCTTCTTACTTCCATCGACACTTCTTCTTTCAGTAAGGAGAGATATTGCACCATGACACCATCTACCCTCACATGGCAACCTTGAACAATGCTCATTGAGAAGGGACATCATCAAGATGATGAGATTTCGCTATGGGCATCCTTTGCCACTGCTGCTACTAGCAATGGTATAAATTGTTCCACTGGTCTACAAGGTAGGATTTTGTCTCCCTTCTTGTAGCCTCATTAGGGAAGGCTTATTAATTTCGACATACTCCCTCGAGCAGTGGGGCATATTTGGAAATGGAGGGGTGGAGCTATGGCACTGGCCAAGTCACCAAGTGCCTCACTGTGATCGCATCCTTGTGCAAAGGTGGATGAGATTTACACAAAAGGTGGATATTATTTCAATGGTCTGCAAGTAGGATTTGGTCTTCTTGGTTATAGTCTCGTTAGGGAAGGCCGAGTTAATCAACACAGTCCTCGAAGTGGTGGAGCATATTTGGAAATGGAAGGGGGCAAGGGTGGGGGTGCACACAGGGATGGAGGGGGGTTGGCCTTGGCCAAGGGCCTTGCAATCAGGTCCATGGCCAAGTCAGACAAGGTCACTAAAATGTTCTTACTCCGTATATAGAATTACATCTACAAACCAGTTGATTAAGAACTTGGGACTTTCAAGAACCCATTGGAGGTGGTCCAATGGAGCTGCATTTGCCTGTGGATATTGGCTTGCTCTAGATTACTGCCACTGAAGGAGAGGCGAAGGCTTTAGATGATGATGATAATTGACGTTGGCCTCGTTTTGGATATGCATATGATGGAGCCACTGTTCAGGCACCATCCTTGAGAATGTGAATGGTCTCAATATAGTCAGTTGCAACTTCAAGCTAGATGATGGAGCTCTAGCTAGGGTTGCTTCTGAGTGTCATTGTTAATTCGACACGTACAGGTTATTGTTAGTTGGATGGAAAAAGGGAGGGTGTAAGGAAGATGTGGATAATAGCAGCTGGAAAGAGGCAGAGTAATGGATCAGAGGAAGAAGAGTGAAGAATGGAGAAGATAGTTCAGGCTGGAGCATGGGTTATTGGTCAAATTTGCTCTTTCTATTATTAAATCTCATAAGAAATTGGAAAATCTAATTAGACAAGCATAAATGACCAAAAAGAATCCATAAATTGAGATTAAGAAGGGTAAAAATATGTTACTATACATCTGAAAACAAGGAAGCCATTCTCATTATGCATTGACTATCAAGTGGATGTAAAAATGGGTAAGGACCTAATGACATGTAGGGAAACCAAAATTCATACATTTTGAGAGTATTGTGTGTGTGAGAGGAGGGGGGGGGGGGGAGAGCGAGAGATTTGAGTCCCCATTAAGTGGTTAATCTTTGGGAAAAGATTTGATAATTCAAAATTAATGATTGGTCAGCTGAATTGCATAGCAACACTAATCATGATTTGCATATCTAAAAATGCACAGGAACCCATAACCAAATGTTTTGAAAGTTATTAACCTGAATTAGTGAAGAGCTATCTTTATTTGTGTAGACCTTGTTTTTACATTTAAATAAAACAATTAAAATTAATATGCTAAAAAAAGGTTTTGATTGGCATATCCTCGTATATCAATTTCAAAAGTATTTACAAACTTGCATTATCTTTGCATGCCAGTGCAAGCCAAGTGGTTGCATGGTTCTCATGCCATTCAGGCCCTTGTCGGTCAAGGGCTCGGTGCATGATATTTTAATCCTTGGTTCAATGTGATAAGGTTTTCAATTTCACAAATGTGAAGCAAAAGTTTTTTATTTTTATTTTTATTTTTTTATAGTCAAATTTCCATTAGAATTTTGTATTAGGGACTTGTAGCCAATCTGATCACAAGGTTGGGTAAAAGATGGACAAGTGACAAACAGTAATTCAACCTTCTTTTCAAATTCTCAAGCTTGGAACTCAATACACACTGTTAAATGCAAAAAGCATTCTCACAGATGGAAACTACGATGCCGCTTTTATTAGCCCAATTAGATAGTATTGCCTTTGCTGCATTTTATGCCTTCATCATATTGCAATTCATTATCATCTTTGTCTCTTCAAAAGTTCATATCCAACTCAACATGCGAGCAGATTTCTATATTCTATTAAACTATTTGGCATACCATCAAATTGCAGTCCAGCTGAATTAATTGGTTTCAGATTTGAATGTCAATTTTTCAGGTGTTTGGATATATTTACACCAAAAGAACAGAAAATTTTGAAAGAATACCGAGAAAAGAATTTTGCAGAGAAGGTACTGATTTATAGGGACAGGATGCTTATTGGGAAGTGCCCGTTAACTCCAGAACAGGTAAACTTTTTCCCATCTTTTCATCCTGCAGTTGCCTAGCAAGTAGGTTAGACTTGCCAGTATTCCCATTCAGATTTCTAGAACATCACTCGAATATCTAGGATAAGGGCAGCTATTGTTGTGGTATTATAACACAAGCAGCATGGTCCTCTCAGTGCATAGAGGCCTGTCTTTTGTCTCATGATTGTTTCAGGTGTTCTGTTTTGTACAGTTGTACCATATTCAGGCTTTGCAATGTACCTATGAAATTTCCAGTTTATTCAACTTTAGTCCTTCCCAGTGGAGATAACCTCAGCATTAGCCATAGGTTCTCTCATCTGTGCAAATCTGGTATATCTATATCCAGCTACGCTGCCAAAATTCTTTAGATAGTTTGCAAGTTCATTGTTGCAACAAACCTGCATGGATCTTCTTCAGCACCAAAAGGAAAATTTCATGTAGGTGTCTATAAAATGTCATTAAAAAGCAGCTGAATTGTAGTGCAGTTGTTTACATCTTCATTGCTTTGTAATGTTTTTATGATTTTTCACAACCTTTTAGCTTTCAACCTGAAAACACCAGAAAGGAAAAGAACAAGTTCAAATACTGCATACACTACAGTATGCTGATTTGTGCTTTTCTGGCTACTCTTAATTTGTCTCTATTTATTCTGATTTTTCATATTTTCCTTCTTCAAGGTTAGAAAACTCAAATCAAAATTATTAATGCTGAAAACAAAAGTTAGCAGGCCTGACTGAAACTGAGACAGCAAACGAGTTTTTAAACCTTGGAAAAGGTTGCGTTTGTTTATTGCTGTGGTGATTTCACATGTGGTCCTTATAATGCTGAAAGGCTTTTAACAATTTAATACCAAATTGATGCAATGAGAATCAATAGTATCCAATCCTCTATAGAATCAATGTTCTTTTGGTAAATAAATAACATTACAAGAACAAGCTTACCTCAAGCTTAGCGATCCGGTCATGTATCATCCTTCATCATTGTTTTCCTATTCAATGTTCCAATTTTCAACTGTCTTTAAATTCTGTAACTACCAAAATCATCTTTCTTCTCCCAGTGTTCTGTTTTGACCCTTCTTTTGAATCTGAATTCCTCTCTTCTCATGTGACTCATATGAAAGGGAACCCAAACTCATTTCTAACTTCTGATTTAAGCAACTTTAGCAATCTATATCCCAGATTCAAGAATCTCTGCCGACTGTGAACTTAATAGACAACCAAATAACATGTAATAAAGGTGCACAAATGATGGAGCACATGACAAACTTATGATAAGCTTTTGTTCCATCATGCAGTAGCTATGCTCAGGATTTTTAACTGCTGAATTCTCCATCAACTTAAAAGAAGCATGCACATCCTTGAAAGAATAGCACAGAAATGCTATCAAGTTAAAACACATAAGGTAGTTTGTTGCTTTGGCCCTCTGTTTGGTACGAAGGATTGGATTAGAGGAAGGATAGATAGGGGAGGAAGGATGGATCTATCCTGTGTTTGGTGAAATATGGAAGGATGGACATAAATGATTTCCTCCTTTGTTTGATATAGGAAGAATGAGAGAGAGGATGGATGATATTTGTATGGCAACTTTGCTAACTTACCTTTTGATAATAGAGTATTATTATTATTATCAATTTATAGCAATTATTTATACTAAAAAAAGTAGGGCAATATATAAACTTATAAATTTGATAATTTATAATTATATAAACATTATATAAATATTTAATTTTAATTTAATTTAATTTAATTTAATAATAATTTTATAAATTAGTTATATATGGATAACTTTATTTATATATATTGATTATATAAGTAACCAATTAATTTATAATTTAATTTAAATAGTTAATTAATTTTATACAAATAGTTAACTAAAAAAAGTGCATATAAATAAAAAAAAGATAATTCTAATGATTTACTTATAATTATGAAAATTATGTACTAAAATTAAAATAATTATTATTGAAATTTAATAGTATAGGGCAATTAGCATAGGTAAAATTAAAATAGATATGAATAGCATGAATGAAAAAGTGAATAAGTGTTAGGGTTTTGTCAAAAAAATAATGAGGGATAATATTATCAATGTAAAAATTCACTTTTTACATGCTCCATCCGTCCTTCCTTGCATCCTCCTAATTTGCGAGGATGCAAAGTGGTGGGACAGGATGGATGGGCAATTCCTCCTTTTCATCCATCATTCCTAAGATTTTTTGAGTCAAATGATAGATGGAGGCCATCCATTCTTCTAATCCCATTTATGCTCCGTCTCATGACCCCAACCAAACACTGGGTAGGAGTTGTGAACCCAAGGATGAAGTTTTCTCCGCACATTTTTCAGCTTCAAGATCCACAAGTCGGATTTTGGGAAAACCATGCATACTTTCTTTGGCATTATGTCATTGCTTGATAGCACAAGCCATACGTGAATGCTTTGAATGTATTATTATTACGCAAGAGTTAAGTGTGGCTATAGTGCCATTGCATTTTTTCAAGCTAAAACTGATGCTTCTTGTAAAGTAGTAAATTAATATCTGGGCCAGTATAGCTGATTAAATTCTGATGTATGGCTTTCCTTAAAAGTACAATGAAGGGTTCTCCTTTGTTTATCTCCTCCTTATGAGAATGAGTTGGCCCGAAATTACATATATTCCAACTTGAAGCTTTAAGGTCTTTGCTGTGAGGCATGCTGAAGCTTTTCCTGAATCATGGGGGACAAATAGGATAACTTAGTTCATGTCACCATGCAGGTGGGCCTTATCTTGCAATCCATGGGATTTGACAACAACACACACATCTATCTTGCTGCTGGTGAACTTTTTGGTGGAGATCGCTTCATGAAGCCATTCAGGACAATGTTCCCTCGCCTTGAAAACCACAGCACTGTGGGACCTGAAAAGCTTGAAGAGAATGCACGAGGGCTGGCTGGTGCTGCTGTGGATTACATGGTCTGCCTCCTCTCAGATATTTTCATGCCAACATATGACGGCCCAAGTAACTTTGCGAATAATCTCATGGGCCATCGTCTGTACTATGGCTTCCGGACCATTATCCAGCCTAACCGAAAAGCCCTGGCTCCAATATTCTTGGATATAGAGGAAGGGCGCACAGCTGGCTTCAAAGAGCGGACCAGGCAAATTATGTTCAGAACCAAATTTGGTGGACCTCATAAACGGGTCCCACCTGAGTCTTTCTATACAAATTCATGGCCTGAATGCTTCTGCCAAATGTCTCCAAAAAATCCTGCTGACAAATGCCCCCCTGATAATATCTTGGAAGTCCTTGATAGCCAGTTGCAAAGTGATGAAACTGATGTTTCTGAACTTGCAGAAGCATCCAACAGGATGTATCCACCAGGCTCGACAGGAGAGGCTTGACATTCAAGGCTTCAGGTTATTTCATTTGATCTCATCTGCAAAGGTAATTTTTCTTGTTTGCCAGCTCAAACTGAGAGAGATGATGGATTCTCAGGTTGCAGCTGGGGACTGCTTTCCCCTGCAATAGCAAAAAGTTGGAATCAGGCTTAGGAGTAATTGAAGAGCGGCTGTAAATTTAGTATTATAGCAATCTGTAACATAGAGTGAACTTTGTACCCACTTTTTTTCCCCCTGCCATTTGATCATACGTATTTGTATGCCTCCCATAATATTTCTCGAAAGTAATGTAGTTTTGGCACATTTGCCGTCAGGGATCGTGGCTCTGAACTTTAAAATTGAATTATACATAAATGCCACCACTATCCTGGATGATCCTCCATGAGAAACTACATTTAGATTGATTTTCATTTAAAGTAGTTCTGCTTTGCTGTAGAAGCTTGGGGCACAAGGTTTTTTATTTTGTTATTTGAAAGTAATGGTTGATCAAACAATCTGGCTTTTAATAATTTGGGTTGTTGCAGGATATGTTACTGAAGCGAAAATTCAGTGCAGAGACAAAATAGTGATTTTAAATTTTTTCAAAATTACTATTTTACAGTGAAATTATTAATTAATCTCATTAATTATACTAATTAATCCTACACTATGATCTAAATATGATACAACAGCATGCATTTAAATTTGAAATTCAAATTTGAAACAGTAAATTTTTTACTGTACTGTGTTCAGAACACATCACCTTTTGCGGGTAGTCGATCACCGCAATCTGATCACCGTCGGAGGGCTCTGATCATCACATCGTAGCCACACTAGTGTCTGACCTCTGCAGATCGTCCACATGAAGCTCCCGTCTGATCGGTTCCTCACGAATGCTAGTTCGTGATTTCCCTTTTTGATGGATGATGTTGATCGAACTCCTTCGATCGATATGTGCCGATCCTCGGATGCTCTGGATCGTCTGCACGATGGTTGAGAGGCTGATGGATCTCTCTTGAAATTTGGTGGACTCACGACACTCGTGGCACACCAATCTCACTTCCGAACCCTAGGTAGAAACCTAGGTACACACCAAAAACCCTGCACCCAATTTTCTTTCTTTTTCTCTCGGAAGGTTTTGGACCTTCACCTCACGCACAAGGTTCCTCACGCCCCACTTTCTTTCTCAAATTTTTCTACGTACGTCCCAGCTCCCTATCTCTTTTAAACAGTTCAAAACGTGTCTTATCCGCGTGAGAGGATAAAGACAAGTGGTTACATATTTGAATTCAAATCAAATTTGAATTCAAACTAAAACCAACTCATCCCTATCCACTTGGGCGTGAGAAGAGAAGGTGCGAGTATGCTTTGTGCGTGGAAAGGTTTCACGAGAAACTCTTTCTCGTGTGAGATGTGGGTTGCTAAAGTGGATAATGTCATGTATGCGCAAGAGATAAGTTATCCATTCAAATTCAAACACGCTTTGAATTTGAATGGCTAACTATCATCTTTATCCAAATATTGGCGCACAAGAGTGGCGTGAGAAGGGCTTTGCGTGAGAAAAAATTCACGAGAAGTTTCTTCTCGTGAATTCAAATGGGCGCAGAGATTTAAGGTGGTGCAGGGATTCAAATTCAAATGGTGGTTTGATCTTAATTAAACCAACCTAATCAAAATAGGTTAAGCACAATTAGACTAAATTAAATCCAACTTAAGTAGGCTTAATTAGGCTCAATAAAATCTTAATCAAATCAGAAATTGACTAAGCCCAACCCCTGATCAAATCTGGGATCAAACCATCTCGACGATTAGGTCAACTCTTAACCTAATCGGGTCAAACCTAACTGAATCCAATTCAATTGGACTTGATCCAAAAATAATTACTCAATCAAATTGAGTTGATTAGCGATCAAATCACTAATAAAATCTCTCATAATTATTGAGTCCAAATCCGATGGGCAATCGGGTATCAAAGTCCATCAATATGAAACCTTGATCGAAGAGTTCAAATTTCAAATTCAAAATTTAAAATTCAAAATTTTGACCCCCGGTCCCAAATGTGTGAACTCATGATCAGAGAATCCTAATTCTCATCATAGAGTCCCAAACACATAAGACTCATAATCAGCCATCAGATCAGAAAGGACCTCTAATGTGTGTGACCCCGCAGGTTCGAACCTAAGCCGGTAGCACAGGAACCAATTCTGTACTAATCGAACTGACCATCTAGCAATGGTACCCCGATGTCCGAATAAGTGAATAGTTGCAATCGCAACACTCAGAACCTACGTGAATATGGTTACTGTATAATTCATCCCTTTTGACCCCTGTGTTTAGGATGACTCAGGGTTAAACTGTCAACCCTGATTAGATCATCCGAGTCGTGTTCAACTCAAACAGTCCTGTGACTCCTCTTTAGGACTACCCTGGTCAAGGTTTTGCTAATTTGAAACACGACTGTACACAGCTCCTAAACTGGAGTGGTCAATCCCATCTTGACACACGCACCGACAAGTCAAGTACTTGACTACACCCAGCAGCCTTCCGTCACTGAATTAGAAATTCAGGTAGTCCAGTGCCTAAGTGCAGTGAGTTGCTTGCAAGTCACCATGGCGGTCTCAGGTCGGAGGACATTTATACCCATATCCCATCGGAGCAAATCTTGACAGCAGAAATAGCTCCGGAGTCGGTCACGTTCAGTGCAGATGTACCATTACATCTCACCTGTATGCCATACCAGTGTCTCCACACTCCTTGGTTATGAGGACAACCAACCCATATGGCACACAACGACCTATGCTCGATAAACGTTCTCGTCTTTGGTAACAACGTATCATTTGGTCACGAACAGGTTTAAGGACTAAGCGACAAATCCTCCTTTGTCGAGTCTAAATAGTCCTAAGGACTTCACCACAACACAGGAGTTTATTAGAAGATGAAACATTTGTGATGAAAAAATACCAAAATAATTTTTATTTATTTATAATTCATGTACTAATACAAAAGGAGCACAACCGTCAACAGGCTGACGATTGGCTTTGGGATACTATTCCCAACAGTTACTACAGTATGCCCAAAGTGAAACAAATTGGACTTGATTGATCAAACTTGAATTGGTTGAACCAGCAAACAACCAAGGCCAAGCTGGATAGAATAACCTAATATAACCAGGCTCAACAGAACAGATGCTGCACTTGAGAGGTTCTCAGGTGGTATACGTGCATCATGCTGCGTTCTGCTTCCATTTGTGTTCGCATCATCAAGTAATATGTATCATTTACAAAGGTAATCTCTCACAAAACTTTTGATGGAATAACGGAAAACACCAGCCAGGCTTTAGAAGCGTCTAAAATTTTCCTGCAGCGCTTCAGCCTTTCAACTCATATTTCATTTCTAGAGGTCAGGTAGCAGCAGGCACCATGAATTGGATCTGAGCTCAGTGAAACCCTCTATGTAAGGCTCATGTGGATTGCTCCTTGGCAAAGTGCTTTGATGGCCATCATGGACTACTAGAATCATAAGACAGCCCACATGGCACATGCCAAACAACCCAACCAAGAAGCTCCTTTACATCAGAAGAAATCCTCGAGGAACTTAAAGAAGATCGAAATTTCTAGTGCCCCGATGCTGTCCATGTATCTTATCTAACACTCAATTGATAGGGAACGACAGTAAAAAGGTCATAATGGTAGTTTGGTACTAAATGTGTAGGCATGTGAAGGCAGATATAAATATTCAGTATCGTAAATGATCCAGAATTGTCAGTGATCTGTAGCTGGTTACAATGTATCTCCAAGTGTCTAAATCAGCATGATGAAGCATTCCAGAGACATTTTGAGGAGTTTTGGGAGCCATAATTTTTGTCATCCTCTCATAGAGCACTTCCTCCATTTTTTAAGAACCGACCATAAAAAGTGATCAATCACTTGGATGTATGTATATTTCTGTGCAACTGTTGTAAATGTTCCAGACCAACAAAATGAACTAAAGCTGATGCAAATGCAATTTATACGATGCAAATAATATGGCAAGACCAGCATGATCACATCTCCACTCATCCTGAAAGCTTCAAAACACTAGAAATGGGAACCATGAAGTATAACCATCCTCCTAGGAGCATTTAAAAACCTGTAAAACCAAGCTGTTGCTTTCTGGTTGTTATATAATTACCTTAGCAAACATTTGCATGGCCAGCAAACTCCAAGAATCATGAATTAGTACACACAAAAGCCAGAAAGAAAACTGGAAAGTTACCCAGCCAATGGACCTCGCAACTTGTTAGCAACATGTAGGAGGTGACCGATGTTTGTGGCTGGATAATTTTGCATTAGCTTGAGATTGGCAGTAAAATCACCTGCCAAGAGATGTCTTTGTACAAGTATCATTATGGCACAGCATATCCATAATAACGTTTCCTGCACAAGAATGTGATACTCTTATTTTTCATCCTCATTTAGAGGTCTTGTAAAAAGCGAAATTTTTTTTTTTTTGATAGGAGACAATACCCAGTACTCAAAGCAATAGAATTGGGAGGGCTATTAGATTGCCTAAGAGTAAGATTTGCTGTACTGGTCAGTAACGGTGCATACTAACCAAACCATACTATACTGGTACTAAATTGGTATATGATGTGGATGGCGTACTGATACTCAATATGCCAAATCGTGTATCGTATGATATGTACTAATGCTATAATAGAATGGTATCACTACAGGATCCCATATATAGATAGTGAACCTTACCTAAGAGGGTCCTAAATGGGAAGGCAGTTTTTAAGATTGTGACTCTTGAGTCAATAGTAGTGTGATCCATATAAATGCATAGAACTATGGGTTGACCTGCAATGTGGAAATAACAGATCTTCAATAAAGGAAATATAGGATGATTATAACTAATGATAAGAATAGAGATCTGATAAGAGAGTTAAAATTGAAGAAAAAAATTATCTTCTCATTTTCTTGATTGAAAACTGATAAAAAGGTTCTTATATATAGATAAAAAAAACGATCTAGAATTCAAAAGAATGATCCAGAATACTAGCTGAGCTGTACAAACTAAGAAAAGACTTCTAACAGAATGCCAGCAGAATGCTAGCTGGATAACAAACTTTGGCGCCCTTTTCTTGCTAGCTAAATTAAGTTGTATAACACGTCTTCATCCCCCTCAAGCTGGAGGTTGGTGAAGATCAACCAGACTCAGCTTGGACAAAATGAATATAAAGACAACAGCAGACAAAGACTTAGTGAATATATTTGTCAATTGAAGACGAGATGGAGTGTAAATAGTTTGAAGAAATTCACTATTTATATGATCCCAAATAATATGACAATCTTTACGTTCATGAAACATTGGGTTGTTGCTGATGTGAATGGTGGTTTGATTGTTGCAATGCAATGGAATGAGAGTGTGGAGGGAAATTTGAAAATCTTGAAGAAGAAAAGAAATCAACTTGAGCTCACAAGCTGTGCTGGCCATACTTCTGTATTCAGCCTCAGCTGAAGAATGACTCACGGTTGTTTGTTTCTTTGATTTTCATGAGATAAGAGTAGAGCCCAAAAAAATATAAAATCCCGTGATTGATCTGCGGCTTGTTGGACATGCTGCCCAGTCAGCATCGCAATAAACTTAAAGTTTGAAGGATGATGCTGTTAGAAAAAAACACCCCTTGGAAGGACATCCTCGTAAGTATTTGAGAACTTGAACAACAGCTTGCTAGTAAGGAATCCTTGGTGATTGAAAAAATTGACTGAGTTGTTGAATAGAGTACGTAATGTCTGGTCTAGTCAGACTTAAGTATAACAATTTTCTAACAATTTTTCAGTACTTTTCTGGGTCTGGCATTAAATCTCCCATATCTGGTGATAAACGAGGAGCTTTTGCCATGGGAAAAGGGACAGTTTTAGCATTAGAAAGCCCAACATCTTGCAGCATGTCAAGTATATACTTGCGTTGGCTGATAAACAAACATTCTGATGATCGAGCAAGCTCAATAACCAAGGAGTATTTAACATATCCCATGTCTTTAATGGTGAACTCAGCATCAAGAAACTTCTTAGTGGAGAGAATGGAATGCTCATTTGTACCAATGATAAGGATGTCATCGACATAAAAAAGAAGAGCTTGAAAATTATCTCCAGAGGATCTGATGAATAGACAATGATCAGAAGATGACTGAATGAAACCGAACTCCTTGAGTTTGCTTATAAACTATTTGTTCCATTAACGCCCCACTTGTTTCAACCCATAAAGGGATTTAATAAGCTTACACATCTAGCCATTGCATGCCTTTGTATAATCCTCTGGTGGTATCATGTAAAGATCTTCGTTAATGAAACCATGAAGGTATATGTTATTGATATCAATCTAGTGACTGGGCTATTGTTTGGCTAAAGCAATGACAAAAAAGATGCGCACCGTAACTATTTTAGCAACCAGTGAAAAACTGTCCACATAATCAATTCCTTCAATCTGGTTATAGCCCTTGGCTACCAGCTGGCTTGTACTTTATATGATATACCCACTTCAAGGCTATGGATCTTTTTCCTGCTGAAAGTTCAGTCAACTACCATGTATTATTGCACTCGAGAGCATCCAATTCTTGATTCATGGCTTGAACCCACTGGATATCATTTTTATCTTGATGATAAGAAGATGGTTCCTTGACACTTAATATATTAGCAATAAAAGCAAGATAATCATGATTAAAGGTAGGAGCAGAAATGAAATGGTTATAGGAAAAATATATATCTGTAGAACCATCTTGATTAGGAGGTAAAGCTATTGATAAAGAATTGTCATGTGTAATTTGTGTTACAAAATCTTGTAGCCAAGCTGGTTTTGAGACAATCCTAATACTTCTATGAAGAGGTGCAATAGGAGATACAATAGATGGTGTAGGACATGACTCTTGATGAGGTGATGGGGTTGGACACTCAATTGAAACATTGGAAATAGGGGTGGAAATATTATTTTGTGTAGTGATAGGTACGATGGGTACAGTAATTATGGATGAAGGATATTGACTAGATGACGAAATGGAAGTCTCATGTTTATAAGAAAAAATAGACTCGTGGAAGACTATATCTCTTGACACAAATATTGTGTGTGAATTGATATCATAGACTTTATATGCTTTGTGCCTAGATGCATATCCAAGAAACAGATATTTTGTAGCTCGTGGTTCAAATTTTGTTTTGTGTGGCTTGGTATTGGTGGCAAAACATAAACAACCAAAGACTTTAAGGTGTCTATAATCTAGTAATTTGTGATACAAAATTTCAAAAGGTGTTTTTCAATTTAAAACTGAGGAAGGTAATCTATTTATTAAGTAGACAGCTGTAAGTATGGTCTCATCCCAAAATTATTTAGGTAGATCGGAGTGAAATAAGAGTGTTCGAGCTATCTGTAACATATGCTTGTGCTTTCTCTCAACCACCCCATTTTGTTAAGGTGTGTGAGGATAAGATTTTTGGTAAAGGATCCTTCAATCTTGGAACATAGATTGACAAGAGGCATTGATGAATTCTGAGCCATTATCCATGCAAATGAATTGCACTCGTTGCTGGAATTGTGTTTCTATTAAATTCAAAAACATAGGGAGGTAAGATAGAGTTTGGGTTTTATCTCTCATTAGGTAAGCCCAAGTTGTTCCACTAAAGTCATCTACAATGGTTAGAATAAAGTTTACTCCAGTGATTATATGAATATGATATGGGCCTCATAAGCCTACATGTATCAATTCAAACACAGTTTTACTAAAAATTTTTCTGATTGGAAAAGGTAAACGCTGTTATTTTGACAAAGGACAAACTTTACAAGGTAAAGAATCTTTAATAGAAATTGATATTTGGAACTTTGAACAATATAGACTTGGATACATGACCTAAACGTTCATGCCACAGAGTACTAGAGGTTGTGACAGACTGAACATTATTACAACTTTTATGAAAAACAAACTATGAAGGAATGTGTGTGAATGATGATTAATCAAGCTTGCATAAACCAGCATGTTCTTTTCCAATAGCAATTATCTCCTGAGTCCAATGATCCTGCAAAGTATAATGAGAAGAGAAAAAATAAACCATAGTGTTAGTAGATCGTAAAAGTTTACTGACTGAAAGAAGTATAATGAGAAGGGAAAAAATAAACCATAGTGTTAGTAGATCGTAGAAGTTTACTGATTGAAAGAAGATTGTACTTAAAAGAGGGCACATATAATACATCTATGAGAGTTACTTTCGGGTGTAAAGAAATAGTGCCTACACATGTGACATTCTGTTTAGTCCCATCAGGTAAGTGTACGGGTGAGGGGTTAGGTAGTCTATATGTTTGAGAAAGAGCATATGTAGCTAGTTGCACTTGTATCAACTATCAAGGTACCAATATTCTCATCACTTTTGCTAAGAAGACACCAATGAGGTTTATTACCTACAAAATCTGAATTATTGACAGTGTTTGGTTTCATGGTCACCTTCCCCTTCATATATTTTGTTATTTCTTACTGAATTATAATGGACGGATTAGTGCTTCAATCACTTGGCTGAGATGGAGGATTGAGTGGATCATCATCTATAGGGGTTTCATGAACTTGACCTGTGTATGCCTGATTTTGTTGATTAGTATGTTTTTGCTTTAGCTCCTTGTACCAATCTGGATAGCCGTGTAGTTTAAAGCATGTGTCACGCATGTGACCTTGTGCCTTGCAATGAGTACAAAATCAATCCTCCTTTCTAGCAAAGTCATGCTTCTTGTTGCTGCTAGAATTCTGACTTTTTTGAACATTTATCTTTTTTGTACGTTCAGCCTTATAATTCAATTCTTTAACCATCATTGTCCCAGTGTGATCCATCGAATCTGAAATAGAGAGAACCTCACGCTGCTTTTCAATAGGAAGCACCATAGAATATGCCTTATTCACAGCAAGTAATAGATCGAGTAGCAAGATCTGATTGCAGACATGATCGTAGCTATCATTCAAACCCATAAGAAATTGTATCAACCTATCTTCATTCTTAATACTTGCAATAGTTTTTGTAGCCCCACATATACAGGTCGAAAAAATTTTCAAGCAAGATAACTCATCCAAAGCTTTTTCAACTTTGTAAAATATACCATCACCGACATATTTTCTTAAGAGAACGAGCTAATTTCTTGTCTAATTTGATAAATCAATTGGCCATTGCTTTCACCAAATCTCTGTTCAAGTTCATTCTAGAGTTCACATGTAGTAGTTATATAGAGAAACGCCTCTACTAGATCTTTAGAGATAGAGTTCAAAATCCATGACAGCACCATGCTATCGATTCGTTGTCATTTCTCAAACAATAGAGATTCAGCATCAGGCATAACATATTTTTCGTTTATAAAGCCAAGTTTATCCTTAGCCTTGAGTGCGATCTTCATCGATGGACTCCATGACAAGTAATTCAATCCAATTAAGGGAGCGCTTACCAGGAGCATGCCTGGATGATCAAAATTCTGAAGGTTATAAGAATCACCAGTAGGAACTCAATCGATCTGAACATCGGACTGAGTTATCTCTACTATGAGTTCTTAATCATCACAAAACTTAGAGTATTCTAGGCTATAGTGATCGTGGCTCTGATACCATGAAAATAGGGCAAACAAAGAAAGCTAAAATTGAAGAAAAAAATATCTTTTCATTTTCTTGATTGAAAATTGATAAAGAGGTTCTTATATACAGATGAGATCTAGAATTCAAAAGAATGATCTAGAATACTAGCTGAGCTGTACAAACTAAGAAAAGACTCCTAACAGTGCCAGCTGGATAACAAACTTTGGCGCCCTTGTCTTGCTAGCTAAATTATGTTGTGTAACACGTCTTCATAATTGATATTAAAACCTATATTCTCAAGGATAGTCGCATAAAACTGTGTCTAAGATGTCAGTAAGCTACACTAATAAAAGTTAACTGCCATTAAACTGCACCAATATCGGTATGCTGGCATTGTGACAGCAAGTTGTTATTTAGCAAACAACAATCACCAACATCTTTCCAATACTGGGAAAAAGAATTTACACTCATCTCGAAAATAGGTTTTAATGAAGCATAAGGCCGCACAGGATTTGTCAATTAGGATATTGAACCAAGAATATCCAATGAAAACTCTATTTCTGTATAAGTTGTACAAGCAATAAGTTGATGTTCTATATCATTGTTTGTATGTCAGATCCAACAGTAAGATATGGCAGATCAGGACTACCTGAAATTTCTCCGCAACAGTCTCTTCTAGGTAACTTTGGGTTACTAAATAATCATACTAAATGTATAAGTGCTACATGTTCTTCTATGGTTGGATATCCTTCACTTATGGTGTAAATAGATGTAATATTAGCTTGAATACATAGTTCACATTGATGACTACATTTCAAAATGCTACAAGAAAGTATAACCAGTGGTATGAAAACCTCTAGAGAACTTACATGATTCAGCAGATGCTCATCTTTGAAAGCATTGTACTAAGACCATTTCTTATCCAATTCACATGCCCATAGCATGCAATTATGTGGTAAAAATCTCAAAAGGAGCTGCTCACTATAAAAAAAAATTATGTGGTATCATCTGTTTTGGCTTATAGTCTATAGTCTGAGGGTTGTGTGTGTCGTTTTGGGCCTCACGGTCTTTTCTTTTAAAAGGTACCTCATGTGGGAGGGATGGTCCCTTTTTATATAAGCCACGATCTCCTTTGGCTCACAACCAATATAGGACTAATGATACGCTTCCTTATACACTATAACATATATAGCCCTCCAATTAAGGGGGAGTCTATGTATGGACCGGAGGTGTCTATGCTTATCACAGACTAGTGTACGGATGGGATGAGTCCTATAGTTGCAGGAGTGGTCCCTTATTTGGTGTGTCATTGTTGTGGTCAAGGGCTCATGGTTCGATACGTGAGGTATTATCTGCTCCGATTTACGGCTTATAACCTAAGGGTTGTATGGGCCATTTTAGGCCTCCTAATTTTGCCTTTTAAAATGTATTTTACATAGGAAGGATGGTCTCTTCCTATATAAGTTAGAGTCCTGCTTGACTCACAATCAATATGGGACTAATAATGTCTTCTTTTCTTCACTGCAACACTCCTCATACAATTCATACAGTAACATGACCATTCAAAAATTCTAGCTGATTCAAGTATGTCAATCAAACAAGTAACTCTATGGATGATGAAAGGTTCAAAATATAGTAAAAACTAATTGACATTTGAAAGCAAGAGCATTTCTAATCTAAAAGATGGTGCATATCTAACTGAATGAGGCCTAAGAGTTTTGTTTGGGCACATGTTAAGCAGCAAGTAGGTATACATAGAACGGCCACATAGGTGGTTGGGCGCCTAGGGAGCGGAGGGATCAACTAGACCTAAGTAGCCACCTTTCAAATGGGCACATAATTCTCAATCTCCTCTGAAGGGCCTATCTAGATGCAATCAACCCTCCATTGTTTTCCAAAAGCTAGGGTTTTTTTTGCTTCTGATTCAAGGTTAGCTCCAATTCATATGCAACTTTGTTTGTCCTAGATCTATAAAAAAATAATTTTATTTATATTACACTCGATATTTTAGAATAATTATTTTTTTATCAATTTAAGATTTCTAAATTCTTAGCCATTTTAAATCAAAATTTGAACTTTTCATGTCTATGCTGTGAAGCTATTATAAGAAGTCTGCATTTGATTCCAGAATGTAATGAAAGCTAGTTTAAATTTTTGTGCTTGATTTTTTGGTTCAGTAATACCAAACTTGCAACCGCAAAGTAATATCGATATTGTTGTCGAAGGAAGGTACCTTTAATCTTACATCAGTTATGAGTCAATGGAGACTCTGGTTTATATAAAATGAGACATTCTCTCCCCCTTAAGGTGCCCATCATGATGTGGGACAAATTCGTAAGGCATCTAATACGGGCCAAAACCGACAATATCTTCGACTAAGCTAGGACGGGCACACCATCCTCCACCATCGAGGTGCCTTTTAAGGGAGAGGAGACCGACTCAGCCATCCGAGCCATTTGATCTCTGATCGTAATAAAATCGCATTAGAGGAAGGATCTGCCCCACGCACATAGAGTTCTCTTGACTAGGGGACCACTGTTATGGAAGGAGAGTATTTTTAATCCTACATTGATTGTTAGACATGGGCACCAGACTGGGCCACACATTACATGGCCCGGCCTGATATGAATTGGGCCGTGCCAAAGCACGGCCCACTTGCTACAATAACAGGCCATGCCAAGCATGGCATATATAAAAGGGTCGGGTTGGGCTAGGGGTTTTGTGGCCTGTGGCCTAAGCCCAACACGGCCCATAAGGGCCTGGGCTGGCACGACCCACGGGCCAGGCACGGCCCAGCCTGCGTGCCAGCTCGGCCCTCTTAAGATGGGCCACACCTTGGCACAGTCCATTTATATCCATTTATATCACTTTTTCAAATTACCTCTAAAACTAACCATTTTATAGCTGTTAGGAGGGTTAAAATTGTAAAAATTTAAAAAATGATCATTGAAAATTTAAAAAAAAAAGTAGTCATTATGGATCGTATCTAACGGGCCTATCAGGCTTGCAGAGGCCAATGGGTCATGCCTGGCACAGCTCGCCACCCTTGAGCTTAGGGCCATGCCAGGCACAGCCCGTTTACTACATGGGCCATGCTTGGCACGATCCGTTAAACTTTCGGCCCAGTGGGCTTGGGTCGTGCCGTGCCAGACAATGCCCATTTCTCATCTTTATTGGTTGTTAGCAGGGGTGGTAAAATATGACTTGACCTGCCAATTTGATCTGTGTTCGACCCATCATAAATAGTTTTGGATTTGGATTAAACAGATTCGAATTAGAAATAGATCAATCCATTTAACCTGTTTAATAATTGGATTGGGTTCAAATTTCAGATAGCTAACCCGTCTAACCTATTTAACTCATTTAATAAATGGATTGGGATGGATCGAGTCAGGTCAGGTTATAATCCGTAAACCCGCAGGATGCTGGAAAGTGGGAACTTAAAACTTAAAACCCATGGCCGTGATTCTGTGAAACCCATTCGATCTCTTTTGGTCTTTCGTCTTCCCTCCCCAACTTCTAGATCTAGAGTTTCCTCATTTGTTCCTTCACAACTCCACTCCTTCGGTCGGTGCTTCCTTCCAACGGCGGCTGGAGCTCCTACATTCTTCCTTCCGTGTTTCTTTAATCTTTTCTGAAGTTTATTTTTTTAATCCTTAATCTAAGATTTTTAAATTATTTTTCTTGATGCAGATCAGTGCTTTCTGTAGAGAGATTCAACGTGCTTTGCTGTCGATCTCTCATTTAATATGCTTTGCTATCGATCCTCTCTGTCAATCTATCTATTTTATTTTTTTTTTATTTTTCCCCGTACGATCATACTTTTTTAAAAAAAAGCCATTATTTGGCTGGAGATATCTTTTAAAGAACCTTTTTTGTTTTTTAAGAATCGTACGGTCCTGCCATTAGTATTTTCATATTTCCTAATGAACTTATTTATGAAAGATATTATTATGATGGTTGTTTTGTGAAATTGTGTTGCTGCGAATGAATATAGTATTCAATGCTTTACTCCTCTCCAGCTACCTTTTTAAGTCAGCTGTTTTCACATCTCTACAAAGTAGGATAGATTTAATTCCAACAAGAGTATGATTTCCTCCCTCCCTCCTCCCTTGTGATCATTGAGGTTTAAAAGCTGGATATGAAAGGGACCCCTCTTGGGCCTATCATAGATATAACCCTACAATCTCCATGGATTAAGCCCAACCCAAATTAGTTCCACCGGATTCTGCATCTTAACCATTTCATACTCATTGGCTCTAGAGTGCCAAGTTTTAGATTTGAATGCTATCTGATATTAGGTCAAAAACAATCAATTTTCTTAAACAAATAGGTTAAATAGGTCGGATCGGGCTGAATCTGGTAAACATGTTATTTATTTAGTAAGCAGGTTAAATGGATTCGGTGGATCGGTTAAACAAGTTATCTGTTTAATAAACATATTAAATGGATCGGATCGGATGATTTGTTTGTTAAATAGGTCAGATTCAGATTTGAAAATCTGATCTGTTTAATAAATATGTTGGGTTCAGATTTGATGTTTTCTGATCTGACCCACAACTGATCGGACTCATTTACGGCTCGACTTGATCCGATTACCATCCCTAATTGTGAGTCAATGAAAACTTTAGCTTATGTAAAGAATGGAACCTTCTCTCCCCCCTTAAAGCGCCCACTATAATATGAGATAAATTCATGAGGCATTTGATGCGGGCTAAAGTAGATAATACCTTCGACTAAGCTAGGTCGAGCTCGCCATCCTCCACCGCCAAGGTACCTTTTAAGGGAGAGAAAATCGATCCAGCTATTCGAGCCATCCAACCCCTGATCGCAATAGATATTAGGATGATTGGTGATTTAAGGGACCAAATTACCAGGTTGGCATATGAACGACCTAGCTATTTAATTCAGTTAGTTCTATAATTTTGCTCTAATAATTGATTGAACTTTGATGGACAAATTAGTTTCCAACTTATAGAATTAGTATTTGGTTACCCTAGTATGGGGCTTTTTAGAAAATCTGGCTAGATTCGACTAGATCTTCTAATATGACCATAGATGGCATAGCCTATTTAGTGAAATTCTTTGTGCATCATGGACAGTGCAGAACTGCGTGTACCGCACGATGATTGGTTCTCGCGTGGGGCCGATGAATTTATTTTTTTCACATGTCGTATCTCGATCTCGTGTGTGAATCAATCACCGCAGATGGTGTGCATGATTCTGTACTGCCTGCAGTGCACAAAGAATTTCTCAGCTCATTTAAGTAAGGATCGTATCAACCCAACCTTTCTCTAGCCCAAATCCTGTGAGAGGGAAATCTGGAAAAATGATGGGGTTTAGGGCAAAACTAGGATGAGCATTCAGCAAAGAAGAAGAAGAAGAAGAAGAAGAAGAAGGGTTGGACAGACGGATAGACCCGATTTCTATAGGAAATCCAGTCCAATCTTATTGAATCTGTTTTAAAAACGGGTACTAAACGGAGGCTTTGGTCTTGACAGGCTTATGTTATGTCGTTGGACTGGATTGTGTGTTTATGGCCGCCCAATCCCGAGCATGTAATTTAACACCTCGGGCCGAGCCCCCAGAAAGATGGTTTGGACTCGTATTGCGTCTTGGATTTGCGAGTCCAAATTTACTTTTCGAATCAAGGGCTGAGATGACGCAGCGTTAACAAATCTATTGGAGGGTTTAGGGTTCTAGCAGTTGGGAATTGGAAGGTATTTGAGCTAGAAGATCTGCGGCAGCTTAAACCCAGGGAGAGAGATAAAAAGAAGCGAATCATAGTACTTTGAATCGAATAAAGTCAGTTTTTTTTTTTTTTTTTTATGGTCTCAGATTATCATCCTCTCTGTAATCGTATGCCGGGTCTGTCAATCATATCTTTTCTCCCCCTTTTTCACGAGTAGGGTTTCTTTAGATTCTATTTGTTTATAAAGTTTTAGAGCTTATATTGCATATTTTGTGGATTTGACTTTGTGAATTGACTTATTTTGATTTTATCACCTCTTATTTCTTTTTCTGCGCCTTATTCCAATTTTTCAAGGCATTTCGGTTCTACCACCTTTTCTCTCTTCCTTTTTCCCTGTATTTAGTTATTTTTTATGTCCTGGTTCTGTGTTTGCATTGAGGTCAATAATATGTGTCCCATGTCTGTTTCAAGTTTATTTCTTTCTTAACTTTTGTAGTTTATCTATTTCCTTAATTTCATTGGCTCATGGTTCTTCTCTCTTTTTCTCTGGGGAAGTTCATAGAATGTTAAGAAAATTTTTTGGATTATGAGTCTGTAATGCTTCTTATTTATGTTCTCTAACATCTCCAGCTAATCCGTTAGACCTCTGAATAATGCCCAAATCTTGTTCTCGTTTGATGATAAATGGTTGATGTTTATCTTGTTCAAGAGGATCATCAGGGAACAGCAAATTTGATTGGGGATTGTAGAACTAATTTCTCTTATTTTGCAGGCCATTCATTCTTTGACGACCAATTGTTGGATTCAATCATATGAAGTGTTTGCTTAAAAGTTCATGTGAACCCTAATAGGAACCTTGACTTGAATTTAGCTCAAGTAACGCCGTCAGGACATAGAATTGGATCACAATTGCTATGTCGAAGAACAATAACAGTAACATGCGGCAGAACGGCCAATCGGCCCGCCTTCCCAGGAAACGCTTCTACAGAGCTCGAGCCCACAGCAATCCTCTCAGTGACTCTCACTTCCCCATCCCCATCAGTCCTGCCGATGTGGACTATTCACAGCACTACCCCCACTTCTTCCCCTCGGAGAGATCTGATGATGACAATGGTAGCGTGCCACCTACCAAAGTTCGATTTGCCGACATTGGTTGTGGGTTTGGTGGATTGCTTGTTGGCCTCTCCCCCCTCTTCCCAGACATTCTAATGATTGGAATGGAGCTCAGAGATAAGGTGAGAAAAGTTGCATCCTTTTTGTATATACAATCAGTTTAATGGGTTGATACGTTGTTAAAATTTAATTATTTGTACAGGTAACTGAATATGTGAAAGAGCGGATCCTGGCCTTAAGAGCCACAAATCCAGGCAAGTATGAGAATATTTCAGTTGTCCGCACCAATTCTATGAAATATATACCCAACTACTTTGAAAAGGGGCAGCTGTCGAAGATGTTCTTCCTGTTCCCGGATCCCCACTTCAAGGAGAAGAACCACCGGCGTCGGGTGATCAGCCTTCAGCTGCTTGATGAGTACGCATATGCATTGGAGGTTGGAGGTATCATATATACAATTACAGATGTGGAGGAGCTTGGAGATTGGATGAGGTCTTGCTTGGAGGATCACCCTATGTTTAAAGCTGTTCCAGAGGAAGAACTTGAAGCAGACCCAGTTGTCAAGCTGTTATCTTCTGCCACTGAAGAAGGTCAGAAGGTCGCTAGAAATGGAGGCCAGACTTTCCGGGCTGTGTACAGGCGCATCATGTTAGAAGATGGCTGATCTACTTCTGCTATAAAAGAGCAAGACACTGAAGCCAGTGAAGCATATCTAATGATATTCGAGCCACTGGACTTGCTGTCTTCTTGAGCTGAATCAGATGTGCTAGATTGTTGATGGTATGATTGGTTTTGTAGCCTGTAGTTCAGCTGTACTGCTATGTGCTGAAGCTTGCTTTCTAATAAACATAGACAGGTGCTTTTTTTTTTTGTGAGGTGATCTTCATTATTTTGTCTATCAAATGTTGTTGGATCCTTGAGTTTATATTGCATGAATATTTTGAGCTGCTAGTTGAAGATATCCAAATGATTCAGTCTCCGGGTTCTCCCAGAAATGTAATGAACTAGAGAACTTCTCATGCCATGTATGTCTCAAACTGTGAGATGGATCAATTATAGTGATGTTGGTGAGTGTGGCTATAATTTGTAGTAGATTTCATTAGTAGCTATCTGGTAAATGAATACAAACATGGTAAATTGGATTACACTAAATCAAGGAAAGATATTGAGGTTGCTAATAAGATTTTATCTGAAATAATTTGATAACGTAATGAAATATTTCTTATATGTTGTTATATCCTACCTTTCAGATCTATGTGAAGAATCTGGAACGGGAAATAAGGATGGTTGTCCTCTGTCTAGAAGATAAAAGAACTTATTTCATTTTATGTCTACAGAAATGTAAATGCAGTATCATCACAAAAGTTTCAGAAAAGGAAAAAAATAATTTAATTGAGCAACTGAAATTTGTTTAAAGAGGAATTATTATGTGCATATAAAACATACATTCATGACATGCGACCTGTCATCAGACAAACTACTGTCCTCAAGCTAACATGGTGAAACTACTAACTAAACCGTCTTGCATGTTCATCCAATCTTGTTCTGCTTAAACATTAAAAAGAGCAGTGCAAGGGAGCATCCACCCCAACTGTCTCATTTATGGTCGTAATGACATTTTCCTTGGGCATGGGTTACACTAGGAACCAGAAAAGGAAGTGTGCATCTTCTTGATCATTTGGACTTTGCAAATGGCCGGGAGGTTTATCCATGGGTTTTCTGGAATATGTACAATGGACACAGCACAGATACCACAATTGATGTCGAAGCAGACATTTGGTAAGGATAACTGATGCCTATTTTTCTGTATTATTCTTATTGCTCTTCTTTATAATATACATTTAGAAGATGTACACCCTTGATCTCAAAGAAAATTTTCATACAAATCTCATCAAATGTCATATGGTTGCTTGCCCATAAGAATTTTCTAAAATTTTCACTAACATGGCATTAACTCAGATAGAGGCCACATCATTTAGTACACATAACTATGTTTTCCACAACAATTGAATGCTATGATTTCGCATGGATGATTTCATTCTGCAACCAATACTCTTTATGTCAACCTACAAAAAACATGACACCTTATTCTTCAAATTAATGGTCAGAGTAATCAGAAGAACAAAATAATAATTCACAACAATTGAGAGGATTTTAGTATATTCAGCAGGTAAGACTTGCATGCTTTTGGTAGAGAGGCAAAAAGCTCTTCCACTTTCTATGAGTGCATAACAACATTGCAATGGTTGAATTGATCTTATTCTTCATTTACCATTTGGATCTTCTGGTCTTGCAGCTAAACTTAACCAGTCGTACAAGCAACTTTCCTTCAAAATGACTTGCACAAAGCAGGCAAGCAGGTGGCAAAGTGAAAACCCTTCTGCATTTCCTTCACTTCCTCTACCAATTGTTCAATTGACATGCTTAATCACTATAATTTTCATAGAAACCTATTCCCCAGTTATTCTGTTTTCTCTAGCTAAAGGAGCTCCATAGAATCCAAAATTGATCCCATGAACATTATCACACTGAATTCCTTTTTAAACCGGTCTTAATATCTGAGCACCATTAGTTTTGGGTTTCATGTCTTCATGCTTCCACCAAACCTCTTTAGTGCTAGAGAATCAATGTTTGAAGTAACCAGAAATTCGACATAGCAATTGTGTATCATGAATGTTGTTGAACTTCATGAAGGCAGAAGTCAAACCGAAAATAGTTTCAGAAAGAAGATCTATATATGCAAAGTTCCACCAGGGACTTTATATTTCGTGGTTATATACAGAGTAACTTTAAACAATTAATATGAGAAAGATCAATTTACTTGGCTTGAAAAATATTGACAACCCAAAGTCCATAGTCTTCAAAGGTGCCTCCTCAGTCGGGTTGACAAATAGAAAAATCTTCAAATTGAGATCGTGATGCATGATTCAACTCAACCAATTGCGCATGGCTGTATTACTTGGTTCTTCTTCTCTTGGTTTTCTACTCTTGGTGGTTAGATTTAAGAGAGTCTACAATCGCATTCTCTTTCTGATGCTTCATCACTTATTTTATTTACATTCCCTTTCATGGCTCCTAACTCCCCCCTAGCTAATTTTTAGGATCTTGATTGGAACCTTATTTTTCTTTATATTTCTTTTTTTTCTTCTTGTTGGGTGGATGTCTGGTCAGGACACCATCTCCCAAGACTTTTTCAGTACCACGCGATGCAGCAGAAAGAAAGAAGAAACAAAACAAAACAATCAAAATATATGGATCAGCCACAAAAAGGCTCGCCTCCACGGGGCATACAAATTTCACTATGAAAAAGAAAATTTTACAAGATGAGATCTCATCCTCAACCCTTGTACACCCAATTCTCTCTCTCTAGAAGTTCCCCTCTCAAAAGCTCTCTCTCTCTTGGAAGACCCCTTGAACCCCTGAAGTGACCGGCATCCGTTGTCCAGGAGTCCTGCTCATTCTCTCACAGCGACCTCACGCCTCTCTCTCCTTCTTCTCTTCTCGGGTTCTGCGCGGCGCCCTCAGGAAAAACCGAACCACTCCTTTTCCTCTGTGCGTCACAGCCCTTTTAAAATGGCTAAAACTTAATTAGATTAAGTTTAAGAGACCTAATCAAACCCAATTAAAGCCTTGGACCGTTGGATCGAGAACCAGATCAACCCACGCCCTCCGATCGTGCTTCGGTCCACGGTACTACTCCGTGGACCGTGAGAAATGCATGGGAAACACCCATGCGGTCCGTCATAGACCGCTCGGTCCACGGTGGATCGTGGTACAGGCCCAGGCAGGGCGCCTGGGCCTGGGTCGGCCCGCGCGAGCGGGCCTGGGCTGCGCCCGCGCATGGGCCTGCGCACGGGCTGGGCCGTGTGCCCGGTTGGGCCGCCCGCGCGCCTGGCTGGGCCGCCTGCCCGCCTGGGTTGCGCGTCCCGTGCGTTGGCCCAGCTTGGGCCGCGCCACCGCCGCTCTGTCGGCCCGCCACTGGCGGCCGGCAGTCCTCTGCTGTCTCGAATCTTGTGCCAACTTCAAAAGCTCTTATCTTCTCCGTCCGAGCTCTATTTTTGGATGATCTTGGTCTCGTTGGACTCCATTTTTTTCCGCGAACCTCGCTGTGGGCTCAATGTGGGTTGAATCTCGAGGAATCAAATCCTAACAATCTCCATCTCGACTCGATATTCGGCCTCCTCCAAACTCTGAGAGCTTCTGGAACTCCTCGCCTCCTTGCCCTGGGGCAATCACCTGCTGATCATGGATGGGCAAACATGGGAGTCGAGCCAGGCTACTCGATCCTATCTCCGTCATATACTGTGTTCCTCCTGACCTGAGACCTGCTCGGGGCATCATCCTGCGACAATAGGAATCTTACCTTGCGACATCGCCTCTCGTCCTCCCGAGTCTCCTATCTCGTGCCCGATCCGCCTCCTGGAGCTCCACCTCGCTCTGGACTCCGCCTGGCTCCCGAAGCTCCACCTCGCACTGGGCTCCCCGTTAGGTAATAATATCCTCTGCTCCCCTTCTTCCCCTCCAGCACAATCCTATCGCCGCGTAGCACCCTCAGGATTCCTCCACCAGCTACCGTTCTGTAGCCTCTCGAATTCAGTCTGCTAAGTGAGATAAGATTCTGCCTGAAATCGGTATGTATCGAACTTCCCCCAATCTTTCACTGCACCGTCATGTGTCCTCCAGCTAACCGTCCCAATGCCTCTGATCGCACAGTTCGATCCATCTGGCAGATATACAGTGCCCTCACTGTTCTTCAGGGAGTCAAACTGCTCTTCTCTATAACATACATGATAGGGGCATGCAGAATCTAATATCCATTGCTGGAAAAAAGTAGATACCTCATCAGATATCTCCAGGGCATCTCCATCTGAATCACCGTCGGCCGTCGCTACAGCAGCCGTCGTCCGATTTTTGAGTTGAGGACAATCTCTGGCTAGATGCCTCAACTCCTCACACCGGTAACACCTGATTTTGCTCAAGTCCCTCCTGGACTTTGACCGCCCTCGTTGCGATCTCCTGTCGCTCCGTCTATCACCTCCTGCTCCTCCAGAAGCCACCAAAGCTGAGCTACCGCACCTGAGCTCGAAGCTGGGTTTTTCCTCCTGAGAACCTCGTTCTGGAGTATCGCCGTGGTGACCTCGTCCATCTTGATAGTGCTCTTCCCTACTAGAAGAGCAGTCACCAAGGACTCGTATGAAGGAGGAAGCGACGTCAGCAAAATTAGCTCCCTGGTCTTCTCCTCAACATTCTCACCAATGCTGAGAAAGTTAGTGAGGATCTTCTGGAAGTGGCTCAGATGCTCCTGCACGCTTTGTCCCTCAGTCATCCGCAGTTGGTAGAACTGCCTCCAGAGGAAAAGAGTATTGGTGAGAGACTTTGCCATGTACAACTCCTCGAGCTTTGACCACAGCACCGTCGGAGAAGTCTCGTTCAGTACATGGATCACCACCTCATCCGCCAGGTACATGCGGATGGTACTCACCGCCTGCATCTGTAGCCATTTTCAATCCCGCATCTCCATGGTGGTCGGCTTCTCATCGCACAAGAGAGCATCGATCAACTCCTGTTGGATGAGCACGTCTTTCACCCTTGCCTGCCACAAGGAGAAATTGCTCTTACCATCGAACTTGTTGATCTCCATCTTGATTGTTCATGTCTTCTCCATCTTCAGTCTTGCTCACCACCGCTGCAATCTGCGTCCTTGTACCGTCTTGCTCTGATACTACTTGTTGGGTGGATGTCTGGTCAGGACATCACTTCCCAAGACCTTTTCAGTACCACGTGATGCAGCAGGAAGAAAGAAGAAATAAAATAAAACAATCAAAATATGTGGATCAGCCATAAAAGGGCTCGCCTCCACAGGGCATGCAAATTTCACTATGAAAAAGAAAATTTTACAAGAGGAGACCTCACCCTCAACCCTTGTATACCCAATTCTCTCTCTAGAAGTTTTCCTCTCAAAAGCTCTCTCTCTCTTGGAAGACCCCTTGAACCCCTAAAGTGACCGACGTCCGCTGTCCAGGAACCCTGCTCCTTCTCTCACAGCGGCCTTACGCCTCTCTCTCCTTCTTCTCTTCTCGGGTTCCGTGCAGCACCCTCAGCGAAAATCAAACCACTCTTTTTCCTCTATGCGTCACAGCCTTTTTAAAAGGGCTAAAACTCAATTAGATTAGGTTTAAGAGTCCTAATCAAACTCAATTAAAGCCCTGGACCGTTGGATCGAGAACCAGATCAACCCACGCCCCTCGATCGCGCTTCGGTCCACGAAATAGTACCGTGAACCTTGAGAAATGCATGGGAAATGCCCACGCGGTCCCCATGGACTGTCCGATCCACGATGGATCGGGGTACAGGCCTAGGTAGGGCGCCTGGGACTGGGCCGGCCCGCGTGCGCGGGCCTGGGCCACACCCGTGCGTGGGCCCATGCATGGGCTGGGCCGCGCGCCCGGTTGGGCCGCCTGCCCGCCTGGGTCGCACACCCGGGTCGTGCGTCCTGCACGTTGACCCCGCATGGGCCGCGCGCCGCCGCCTGCGGCCGCACCACTGCTCCGCCAGCCTGCCGCCGGCCGCCGGCGGTTCTCTGTTGCCTCGGATCTTGTGCCGACTTCAAAAGCTCGTATCTTCTCCGTCCGAGCTTCGTTTTGGGTGATCTTGATCTCGTTGGACTCCATTTTTTCCCGCGAACCTCGCTGTGGGCTCAATGTGGGCTGAATCTCGAGGTGTCAAATCCTAACACTTCTATTTTTTTGATATATCTATTTCATTTTCTGAACGAATGATGGTCTAGTTATCTTTTGCATCAAAAAAGAAGAGGTGTGAAATTTTAATTGATTATGAATAAAATTGATCCATCATCAACAAAAATAAGAGAAAGTTACCTTTTGTATGTTGATGAAAGAACATACAACATTATGATATCCCAATGATTCAACTTTATTCAATACATTGTTACATCCCAAATTGGGATATAACATAGTCCTTAATTAATCCAATGGTGAAGACTTACTGAGGGACTGATGAATAGAAATGGTTAAGTGGTTGATTTTGGGATAAAAATATCCATCATACAAAACTAAAACCATTAAAAAATAAAAGATTTTATTATCATCTAGTTAACTTAATCTTAGGGTGCAAACAAATTAAGTTGCTCATGAATAACTTAGGTTTAGCCCGTTATTAACCTGTTTAAGCTCTACTCAATAAGGAAATGAGTTGAGCTCAAACACATTTCAAAGAACAGCTCATAAATTAGATGAACCTAAACAATTTGGTACTTTGCTTAGTTGAGCTCGTTTGCACTCCTAATCTAAGAAAAAGGCTTACACAACCGTAAAAATAAAAATATAAATATAAAAAATAAATATTAATTATAAATAAAAATAAAACTATTCATTTTAAAAGTTGCTATTGCCATCATTATATTTATTCTTTTATTTATTTATTTATTGACATACAATATTGTCAGAGATCAATTGAGGTATTAGGACTTTGCATATTCCAGCGTGTTTGAAAATAAATCAAGATGGTAGCTTTCATTCTCTATTTTTGATCCATCTTTCTCATTCAAGCTTACAATTCTAATCTTCCTTTTTCACAAGATAGTGGTTTTATAAAAGATTGAGGAGCTAGCATTTCCTCTTTCAACCATCTAATTTGTGATTTTTATCACTAAAAAAATTTCTTGGAGTCTCAAGACCTTGACATATGCACTTACCTTTCTAGTTAAAGTGGTCTTCCAATTAGGCATTCATTCCACCACATTTGATATCTTCCTCTTGGAGTCATTTAATCTAATTTTCTAACCCCTCAGTTTTTTCAAGCAAGTTACCAATTTACTCCTTGTTCCATCTCTACAAAGATAATCTAGTATTTTTAAGTAATTTTAGGACTCTAATGCTTTGAAAAGCATTACTATTAAACCACCAAGCCCTTTCTACAACCTTCTTAACACCCTCGCAGTAGAGTCAAAATTTTTCAAAACTAAATATCATAGGTCTTGAGCTTCTTTTATAGACAATTTGAAATTATAAGATCCGACAATGCTTGAAACCTATTCTCGCTAGATGTTTGGTTTAATTTTTAAAATTATATGAATCCAATCGACAATGGCCATGACTGTGTTGAGCCTTTCCCATGCCTCTACCAACATATTATTACACTAAGTATATTGACTTCCAGAGAAACTTAATCTTTTTAGCCATTACCCTTGATGAAATCTCTGAATTCTAAAATGTCACTATGTTCATTGAATTTCTTGCAACCCCTCTTCACCTCGAACATATAATATTGAGGTCATTGATGATCATAATCGGATGCCCAATTGAGATATTGTTCACTACCATTTCCTAAGCATAGCACCCATATTTTTCATAAGTACTGATATAAATTACACATAAAATCCTTAGATTATAGCCATTGGCTAATATCACCCCAAGTACTAGTCTCTTTTTAACTACAAAATTTTGTGTTGCAACTCCTTTTTCCATGCCGCAATGATCCCACCTAAAAGGCCCTCTGATGGAATGGCAAAAACCTTCCACTACTTTTTAATGCTTTACTCTCAGTTTTTTTATTGAATCGCTTGAGATTCATCTAAAAAAGATAGCAAATATTAATTGAGATGCTTGCTCCATACTATCCTGCTCTATTTTATAATATATACTTGACATTCCCACATCCTTCATGACCACCTCCAATCTGGTGCCTTCTACTCAAATGCCACTTGTCCCTACCTTCTTGATTGACTGAAACCACAACCATTTGTTAGTCCCTGGCTTTATCCTTTTGTGGATGAGCCAATGTGGCCCTAACCCAACCGCCCAATTCCAATCTATCTTTTTGGGGGAACCCAAGCTTCAACCTAATTTTACTCCCACTTCCACCAGAACCCTAGATACAACTATGTAGGCCCATAAAGTTTCTCCTCATTTTTTCTAAGACGATTCATCTCCTCCTCTTTAATGTGAGGATATTCATTTTGTTTTTTGGTGATTGCGATAAATGAAGACCAGAACAACAAAAAGAAAAACTGTAATAAGTGAAGACTAGAACAACAAAAAGAAAAAACAAACCACATAAGAAGAGAAAGAGTTAAGGAGCTCGGGTGAGACACAAGCCACGAGCATCAGCTGCTAAGAATACCACCAGGTTTGGGTGAATCAAGTCCATCGGGATAAGAAGAAAGTACTACTAGATCGGACTATCCAATCAGTAATAGAGTTGCCCTCTCTAAGAGTGTGCTGGATGGAGAAGCAGAAGTTGGAGGTGATCCGAGTAATATCGCATACTACTGGACAATCAGAGATAGAAATAGAATGTGGATCTGGTCAGTAAATGATGGTTAGAGAATCTCCTCAAGAATGATATTTGGCCTCGCAACTTGCTTGAGTCACCTTCAATGCTTCTTTGATCGCACGAAGTTTGGTAAGAGAACAGTGGACGAAGAATAGGCCTGAGCTTCGACATACAATAATCTACTATTGCCCGAGGTAGCCATCCGAGAGGAGGATGAATTAGATTCTTAAAAAAAAAATTTAAGCCAAATTAAACTTTAACAAAATATGTGCTTGAAATTAAATTATATTAAAAGATTGTGAGGTGTATGCAATAGTATTGCAGCAGAATTGAAATAACAAAAGCAAAGTATAAATATAAAATAAGAATTTAAAGTAATAATTAAAGCAAGAATGCAAGCAAGACAATCACACCATAAATATATAAAATTTATAGTGGTTCGAAGCAACCCGCTCCTACGTCCACTCCCCAAGGTTTCCTCGAGAATTTACTATAATTCTCCCTTGATTATAGTATGTCTATTTTTTTGGACTCACAAATAAAACTCAGTTGATTTTCGGGATCACCAAGTAAAACCTTACACCATTAGTTTGCGGACTTACAAATAATTAGTTGATTTTTCGGACCAACCAACTAAAACCTACAAGTCAAATTCTGAGCTTGGATGGGCTTAATTTCTAAGTTTTTTTTCCTCCAAAAAAATTTGTAAAGAAAATAAAATATAAAAAATAAAAATTTCAGCATAAAAGAAAAATAAAAATAAAACTCTTTTGATGCCTAAAGAAGGTGTTGATGTGTTGCTTAAATGAAGCTTCAAGTTCTCTTCTTGATGCTTGAGAGGATGGAGAAGATGTTGGAGAAGATCATATTTTGAAAGCTCTCAAAACAATGCACTATTTTTTCTTTTTTCTTTTCTTTTCAAAGATATTCAATGTTCCTAAAAATTTGATTGTTTTCTCTTTTCAATCCTCTTAATCTCACTTTTCAAATATTTCTCTAGCTTTTTATAATCTTGAAAGAGGCTTGAGAGTGTGTTTTGATTGTTGGAGAGTTTGGAATAGTCGTTAGATATGAAAACTAGCCATTGAAAAAATACAAAAAACTAGCCGTTATTGCTGTTCCCCTGCAGTCGAGTTGGCTCGAGTTGTAGTCGAGCTGGCTTGAGTATGTATCCTGAAAATATAGTTTTCTATCTTTCTGAGAGAGCCGGCTCGAATTCATTTCGAGTCGGCTCGACTGCATATCAAGCCAAAGTTTCAGTCCTGTTTTGTGCTGGAGTCGGCTTTAAATTTTTTAATTTCATTTTTTTTTCATTTTTTGACCTTCTAAATTTGAATTTTCTTGATCCTAATGCTTTTAAATGATATTTTTATTTTTCAATGTCATTTTCTTCAAAAAGAGCCATCCTTGTTTCATTTTCTCCAAACTCTATTAAGTCTAAACTTAAAATTTTTTTTTTGAAAATCTTGACTTAGTGATTTTGTGGGGATCTTTTTCAATAGATTTTTTTTATTTTTAATATCTAAAAAGACCTACAACCATTTTAAATATATGATTAGATACATAATATATTCAAAGTTTGGCGATCATCAAAATTAATCATGAGGTCAACAATCTTCCTCTTTTTGATGATGGTAAAACTTTGAGTATATGCTAAAGAAGTAAATAATATATTTAAAAAAATAAAAATAATGTATCAGGAAGTAAAGCTTCAAGATGAAAATACATACTTCATGGAGATTCTTGACGAGCCTTCAATTTATTGTATATCATTAGTTTATTACATATTATTGCAATTCTTCATGAAGATGCTTAACGAGCCTTCAATTTATTGCACATCATTAGTTTATTAATATTATTGCATATACTTATATCAAAATAATATTTCAATTCAAATCAATGAGTATCAATGTTTCAAATATCAAAACTTTAAGTTTCTTAAGCATCAATCCTTCAAGCATATACTCAACATACTTCTTTCCTTTTTGACAACATCAAATAACTCAGGAAGAGAATTAAGAAATATCATCAAAATCAATCAAAATTTAGATAGAAAAATATATCAAATTCAAAAAATTATTTTTTTAAAAAAAGAGTATCAAATTTGAACTATATAGAATACCTGATATCAAAATAAGTATGTTTAATACCAAATTAGGTTTTCAAAAGATGGGAGTTTTTCAAGCAAAACATGTCAAAAATTTTTTGATATCAATTTTGATTTTTGTTCTTTCCTTTTCTCAAGAGATTTTAGTCAATTAAACTTTGAAAAGGTATGTATCAAAAATGTATCAAGGATAGTATCATTAAAAATAATTTTAGTCAAATGATCTGAGAATGATTTTATAAGGATCTTACATTATACATTAAAAATTTCAAAAATTTATTTCTAAGAATAAGAATGAGTTTTCAATTCAATTCAACTCTAAGAATGTTAAGAATATTCATGCAAATCAAGCTATAAAACTAGTATATTAATGATTCCACTTTTAGTAAGTTTCAATATTAGAGGACAATTTGTTTCTCTAATACTATCTTAAATCAATACTACTTTAAATCAAGTAAATCAAATGGAATAAACATATGAAAGTACAAATTGAGAAGACTGTAAGGTATTAGATGGAAAGTTTAAAATCAATTGAAATCAATACAACAAAGCTCCAATTGAGAAACTTATAAGATAAATGATTGAGAATTTAAGATCAATATTTAAATTCATTAATATTTTTAATCAAATCAAATTAGTTAACTTTTAGCCAATGTCTCTTCTCTAGAAATCTTATTACATGATATTTTTTTCTCCTCAATTTTATAATTATTGCTGAATAAGTTTTAACACTTGAGCTTTTCTCCCCCTTGCTTTTACAAATCAAGCCAATTCAATTTTAAGTGAATATTTTTCTTTTGAACCATTCTTTTTGTGCTATAAGTAATTTTTGATATCAAGTAACAATTGAATATTCAATTTAGCACAATACTGATTCCACTTGAAACATATCAATAAGCATTGAATATATTAAAAAAAGATTAATTTCAAAGATTTTTACATGAGATGCAAAAATATTTTTTTAAATTTAGTTAGATTTATACTATGTGCCTAAAGATCCAAGAAATAAAACTTTTCAATGCTAAAGATTTTGAATAGATTATTCAAAGTAAAATATAAATTATATTTAGTTTTTTAAAAACTCATCTCTTCCTTTCAAGTTCAAGTGAATCGATTAAATTCAGATCAAACTATTTTTTTTTTGAGCATGAAAGTTGGAGAATTAAAAGTCAATGAATATTCAAATAAAAATGATAAATTATTTGAAACTTGTACCAATAGATCAATCAAGATAAATTATTTTAAGTTTGACATCAGTAGATCATGTAAAATACATCACACAAAGATTTTCTATTTAAATTCAGATCATCCTTATCTTAAGAAGTATTACTCAATTAAGTTTAAATGATTATAAAACTCTCATTTTATCTTAAAATAGCTAAAGAATATAGCAATGCAATGCCAGATTTGAGATTCAATATCCAATTCTTTTGCCAAAAAGAAACGAGGCAATAAGGTGCAAGGCAAAAATGATATTGATACTAAATTTAAAAATTTTGTTAAGAGGAAATATCTTGATACCAATTTAAAAAGAAAAATTTTCAACTTTCTCTCTTGTTGAATTAAATGAAGAACACCACATTGATGTTCAAATATATTAACATAACCAAATTACATAAGTTTATTAAAATTTTTTTTTTAAGGGTAAAAATAATTTTTTCAAGATAAGTTAAACAACATGAATATTCAAATAAGTAAAATAATTTTTCTTGAAGCATCACAGCCCCTAATCAATGAAGATCCCATTTGAAAATTTAAGAAGAATAATTTTCAATTTTTTTTAAAAATAAATCAATAAAGCAAAATAATTTTTTGTTTGAATTTTAGCTTGAAATGCATACAAGGTATGAATCAGTTTAAATAAATAAAACCATTGAAATTCTTAAATAAATCCATAAGATTAAATCAAAATAAGCATGACATGAAAATTCATAAATATTTTTATTTTAAGATTAATAATAATTTTCTCGATTAAGTTTCAAAGTCATTTCTCTTCCTATTTTTTATGCAAAAAATTTTACTTTTCAACTTTCTTCTCCCTTTTCATTCAAATTATGCATACTTAACAATTTTAATTATTTCTCCCCCTTTGTTTTGCAAACAAAGCCATTTTCAATTAAATAGATATTTTTGTAAAGAGTTATTTTCTTCTTTAATATTTTCTTTCTCTATTTTTCATAATAAGTGCTAAACATTATGTTTTTCTAAGTTTTCTCTTTTGTGTTACAAACAAGGTAATTTTCAATTAAGTAAAACAAATATCTCCTAAGATACAATGCAAAACATTAAGCATGCAATATTTTATAAATAGATGACTTATTTTCAAAGTTTTTAGTTCATATAATTTTAGGAGATTTCAACAATCAGGCACTTTATGGGGGAATGTCAAAACTTAGTTTAATTTATCATTTTAGCAATTAAAAATTTATAGTTAGTTAAACTTTTTTTAAATTTATGTTTCTCAACTACAAAATTTATAAGAGGAAGTTACGATATCATGCTGAATTTTAAGATAATTTTGTTTCATTCAAAACATGATATACAGAGGAGAGCATATTGATCTTTTAAAAAAAAATCAAAATATTCAACTCATCAAAATTAATCAATTAATCATACTAATCTTATCAAAATATGAAAAGAATTTCAAGCAAGTAAATATAATATGAAATCATATAGATAGATTATTAAAATCAATAGAATCAATCAAACAAGCATTGATGGTATGATGTGAGAAAAGTTTAGATTTTACCAACATTATCATCCATCCAAGTCCATTTCCAAGGCATCCATCTAAAATATTTTTTTTTTACTCCATTGAATCCTTGGTATACCTGCAAAATTATTTCATAATTTTTGGTACCCAAATTTTTTTGGGTCCATAAGAGTTAGTGCTCAAAGTTTTTTCTGGAACCCAAATTTATTTGTATAATATATGGCTAATTCTTTTAAAATTATATTCAAAAATTTTATGGCCAATTTGATTATATTTAAAGCATTTAATGGAATGATTCAGATGAAGCTCTGGTAAACATATTGTTAATAAATTTTTATTTTCTTAAAGAATTGAAATTAGTTTTTGTCTTATTAAAAATAGCTTTACTATTATTTATCATTGATTGAAAATTTTGAAAACTAAGTGAAAATTTTTCAGCTATAGGATTCAAAATCTTAATCTCTTTTCTCAGCTTTTTATTTTCTCCCATAAGCCCTTTCTTTTCTTTTAAAAGATTTTTATCTTTTTTTAGAAAGAATTTTATATTTTCATATTTTTCTTGCAGCTCAATATTTTTTTTGCCAATGATTTTTTAGAATTCAATCATTCTTCTTTTTGATTAGCTAAAGTATTCTTTTCTTCTATTAAGCTAAGATTAAACTTTTTAAGTTCTTTATTTTTTAGCCTCAATTTATTGAATTCATCCATTAATTCATTGAAAGCCTTAAATAATTCATCAAAAGTAAAATTGGAAGAGTTTTCATAACTTACCTCATCCTCCATAGCCATGAGGCAAAGATTTGTATTTTTCTCTTTCTCTTCCAAGCTTGATATATCACTATCTCCCAATTCCCTAGTAATGTACTCTTCTTAATTTTTTTGGGATGATTTTCAATTAAAGGGCAATCTGGCTTGTAGTGATCTCTCTTGTTGTAATTGATATTTTTCTTTTATCTTCTTTCTGTTAAAAATTATGTCCCAAAATCAATCATTAATCTATTGATGGTTGAGCTTATTATTATAATTATATATAAATTATTGAATTAATAAATATTATTTAATTTTTTTATCATTGTGTACATCTTATTTTGAAGTCCTGTTATGTGATGAAGTCTTTAGGACTATTTGATTCGATATAGGAGGATATATCATTTAGTCCTTAAACCTTAAGTTCACGACTAAATGATATACTATTATTAGGACGATAGCTATATCAAGTATAGGTCATTGTGTGCCATGTACGTTGGTTGTCTTCTTAACCAAGGAGTGTAGAGATATTGACATGGCATACAAGTGAGATATAGAAGTACATCTCACTGAATGTGACCAACTGCTGAGCATTCTACTGTCAAGAGTAGCTCACAAAGGTATGGGGATAAGTGTCCTCTGATCTGAGGTTACCACGGTGACTTGCAAGTAACTCACTATGCTTTAGTGCTGAACTATCTAAATTTTTAATTTAGTGATGAAAATTTTTTGAGCACAGTCAAGTACTTGAGAAGTCGATGTGTGAGTCAAGATAAAATTGATCTCTCTGAATAAGTAAGAGTTAATGTATTAGTGTGTTTTAATTCAATAAAATCTCGATCGAAGTAATCTATGTGATGGATTTTAAAAATTAAAAAATAATATAGATGACCATATCAGGATTGACAGTTAAATTCTAGATCACCTTGAGTATTTGGATCAAAGAGATAAATTATACGGTAACCATATGTCAACAGATTCTTGAATGATGCTTCGTAATCTTTCGATCTATTCGGATATCGGGTATTATTGCTAGATGGTCACTTTGATTAGTATTGAAAGATTGTTTCTATACTATCAACTTAGATTCGAACCTATGAGGTCATACTCAAAAAAAATTTCTGACTGATCATATGGCTGATCAATGATTAAGAATCATTCTAGGATAAAATAGTTAATTCGATTGATGATTAACCCTATGCAAAAATTATAATAAATTAATTTACTAATTATTGATGAATTGTAGAAGGATTGATTAGTAATTAGATTACTAATTAGCTCAATTTAATTGAACATTGAAGTTTGGATCAAATCTAATTGAATTGAATTCAATTTGGTTTGATCCGATTAGGTTATGAGATGACCTAATCGCTAAGGGTGTTCGATTTTTGATTTGATTAGGACTTGAGCTCGATTAAATTTTGATTTGATTAAGATTTAATTGAGACTATTTGCTATCTAACTAGATTAAGTTTAGTTATTTAATTGGATCTAACCTAATTTGATTGAGTTAAGAATCTAATGGGATGAGAAAACAATTCGAATTCAAATTTCTTGCACCTCCTTAATCTGCGCCCTCTTATTCTTCACGTGAAAAAAAATTTTATATAAATTTTTCTCATGCCCGAAAGCTTTTTTATATCTACATCAATTTTTTTTTAAATTAAAAATTAGTTGATTTAAATTTGAGTTCAAATGGATTTGAATTTGAATGAAAAATCTAGAGTCCAAATTGAGTTTGACTCTTCTCTTCATGCCATCATCTTTCTCTACGCATAAAGTATTTTTGCATAAAATTTTTACATCATTCTGATGTTGGTCGATCTCTCTCTAAGTTTATGAGATGAAGATAAAGTTTGATTCAAAATTTAATTTAAATTTAATTTAAATTGATGATAAAGATCAATCAACATTTGAAATTGAACCGAAACTATCTTTTTCTTATCCTTATCTTCCTTGGGATGCCATCCTTAAGAAGGGATCAGTTTTGTGCGAGATTAGTAGTGATTTTTGGCATGAGAAACTTGAGAGTTGGAGCATGAAAAGTTGAGAGTGGGTTGGGCTTCCATGCATGAGAAACAGAAGAAGTGTTCTTCCTCTCGGGCGTGAGGTGTAGGGTTAGGGTTTTAATTCTAGATTTTATGAGAAAAAAAATATAAGAGTGAGTCTTGTTCAATCTCCTACACCACCACCTTCTTGTAAAGCTTCATCTTCTGATCTGGAGAAGTCTAGGAGAGCTGAAAAAAAGAGCTTGGATCAGCCATCTAGAGCCTTCGATGCGAGCTAGCACTCCCGCAAAGGAAGTTCGATCAGAGCTTCGAGTGGACGATCTGTAGAGGCTGGACGATCTGTGCGGCTACTCGATATCAGTAAAAATTTGTACCATATCTATCAGTAGTAGAGATCATCAATCTATGAAAAGATGATGAGTTCTAAACTCAACTGATATGATCTAAAGGTTAGATCAGATTCAAGGTATCGATGTGATCGATATAGTTTTCTATTTTATGTCAGATTTTATATATAAATTTTTTATATCTTAGATCTTTAATTGATAGTTTAGATCTAATTCAAGATATATTTAAAAAATTAAAGTATTTAATCTTTTATTTTTATTATAAAATTTTAAAAAATATATGCTTGAACTACCCATTTTTCTTTCAATTAGTATCAGAGCTAGGTTTCTTATGACATGAATTTTTTTGCGTATAACCTGATATTATATATATTTAGTTTTATAATTTAATTTAGATTAGATCTGATATATGATATTAGATCTAAAATTAATTATAGATATGATCCCACAAACTGATATAAGATTGTCCTGTTGTAAGGTTTATCCCTTACAGTGCAAAGATCATCCTAGTTTGTATTGATTTTTATAAAATTTAATTTTAATTATTCAAATTAAATTTAAATAATTAATTTAAAATTTGAGTGGTATAGTAATCTGATTGGATAGATCCTCATAGCGTCCGATCATAGGAGAAATCTGGGTTTCACAATCCTATTTACCCATTCGATAGGATCTCCTATGGCGTATAGGGATGCTATGTGATCTTTTTTATGATAATAAATAATAAAAAAAAATTTAAAACTTTATTTTAGATCTGAAATAATATATATTAGATCTAAAATTAATATTTTGATCATCAGATGATTGATTATAAAAATATTTTATAAAATTAAAAATTATTTTCAAATACCGAATCCGAACCCATGTCAGTCTAAAACTTAATTGAGAATTAAGTGATTTAAATTTGAGAATCAAAGATCTAAGACATTAATTTCATAATTCATGGGTTAATGGGTTTACTTGAGTCAGGTCCATTTAATTGAGTTAGACCTAGGGTTAAAAATTATTGATAATGGACCACGTTAGTAATTGATCAAATCTAATTAAAAGTTAATTCTGATTGGATCAATTTCTTTCTTGATCAATTTCAATAGTTGTAGTTGGTCAAGTTCATATTTTGATTATACCAATATGGACTTTGATCATAGCTCTATGGTCGAATCCAAGTCTATAAGTTGATCAAATTGAAAATGACTAACCAATTGGTGTGTTAGGTAAGTATGGCAGCTTTGATCGGTGGTCATTAATTGAGAGCTATTTGCATAGATTGAATCTATATCGAGTTAATGGCATATCCTCCCATCGATCTCACTTACCTGACCAACATGGTGAATCATATTTTGATTAGATCACTTAATGATTGGGGTTGACCCATACTAACTAAGAAATCAGTATGACTGATTTAGGTGTTCATAATTCAATTTGTCTTGAGCCCTCTTCATGACTTGGTGAAGTCAGCAGAAGAATTTATGATTAGTTGGCTGGACCAGCTTATGCCTACTCTTCTTTAATCTGACTTGATGAAGTCAGTGGACAGATTAAGATTAACTGATCAAGTCTTTTATCATCTCTCAATTTAAATAATTAAATTTTCTAAAATTATTAGGTCTCTAAAAATAAAATAGTTATAGTGATAATTAAATCATAGCCTCCATTAAGTTGGATGATAATGGATCCAACAGTTTAGATGATCATTGGAGGTGCCATACGCTTGGTGCTCATCTGGCTATTAGAATTATCATTCATAATATGTTGATTTAGTTGTGTCTTTCTAATGATGGTCAGGTTGGTCGAGCCACACTCGGACTTGATCACTCATTTGCTAGATGTACTAAATTCGGACATGTTAATGGTTGGACCTAACCGAACTTTCAGTGGAGGCGCCACATGCGTATTGAAGAGGTGTCTAGGGTAAAATTGAATGTCAAAAATTATTTGATGAAATAATTGGTTAAGAATCTACCCATGGATGCATAGGGGTTGGCCAAGCCACACTCGGGTCCATGTGCAATCCATGTGGATTCTAGTACCCACTAAAAAATTAGTGTAATTTTTTGAATTCGAAAAGAGGCTATGAATTCAATAAAATAGTGAGAGAACTTTAGACTAAAATCTATATCTTTAAGCTTAATCAATTTATATACTAATTAAATTTTAATTTTTATTTTACAGTTATGGACACTATCTTGTTGCTTCGATCACTATTAGATAGTGATAAATTGATGGGACCAAATTTCAATAGCTGGTATCGAAAGCTCAAAATAGTCTTGAAGCACGAATGGATCTTGTATGTATTGACAGATCCGACATCCGAGGAGCTAGCTCCGAACGCACATTGCACAGTCAGAGACACTTATCAGAAGTGGCTCAATGATCGAACTACGGTTTGCTGTATTATGCTGATGGCAATGAATGATGAGTTCAGTCATCATTTGAGAATGCTCAGCCACAGGATATGTTACAAATGTTGAATGAGTCTTTTGACACATCCGACGATGTTGAGAGGTACAAGACTAGTTGTCCCATCTTCAACACTTGAATAAGGAAAGAAGCGTCAATCACCGATCATGCATTGTATATAATCAAAATGATTGAGCACTTAAGCAAGCTCGACTTTTTTCTATATGAGCAGCTGGAAAAAGATGCCATTCTAAACTCTCTGTCTAAGTCCTACCTTTCTTTTCTTACTCATTTTCAAATGACAAAGCCTATGGTCAACTATCATGATTTGTTGGGGTTGCTGTAGAACTTTACGAAGGATCACTAGCTTTATAAGGAGTCGGTAAATGTAGTGGGAGGATCTTCTTCTAGACATCGACCCTTTAAGAAAGAGAAGAAGAACAAGAAGAATAAGAAAATGGTACATAGTGCTGGGGCACCCAAGCTCAGTTAGATCAAAAAATCTAAATTCGATCAGAGTTAAGTGGAATGCTTCTACTACAAGAAGCAGAAGCACTGGAAGAAGAATTATCCTCAGTACATTGCCTCCTGGATCCAAACAGGTCGAGAAAGAAGTAAGTTATTGCTGGATAAGATAATTATATGATAACATCTTATAATTTCTTAATTTATGATTTTACTATCTGAATATTAGATACCGAAAGTTTTTTTAATATTTGTAATTCATTGTAGGATCTGCAGGTCAGTAGGAGATTTGAAGAAGGTGAAAGGTTCCTTAATGTTGGAGATGAAGATCTATTCCAGTTCTAGCATTAGGGACTGTTAAACTTGTATTCAAGTCCAATATAATTATTCTTAGTGAATGTCACTTTTATTTTTTTATTGAATATTATTTCTGTAGGCCTCTTGGCCATGTACAGTATAAAATTTTAATAAAAAAAATAATTTTAATATCATTATGAATGGTGTTAATGTGATGAATGGATAGCTAAACAATAGTACTTACATATTGTCACAACCTGTTAGTGTAATGTGTATATTTAGCAAACGTCCTAGAATTAGTGTTGTCTTCGATATCTACTTTTGGCACTGTAGGTTAGGTCATATTAACAAGTACAGAATAAATAGGTTGACACAAAAGAAAATCTTTGAAGTCAGTGATTGTGAATCACTTCCAACGTATGAGTCTTATCTTCTTGAAAAAATGACCAAGTCACCTTTTACTGAAAAAAGTGAGCGAGCCAGTGAAGTTCTAGGTCTGATACATACTGATATATATGGATCGATGAATACCAGTATCAAAGATGGATATTATTATTTCATTATATTTATAGATGATCTATCGAGGTATGGGCACGTCTACTTAATGACACATAAGTCAGAATCGTTTGAAATATTCAAATGATTTCATAATGAAGTAGAAAAATAAACTGAGAAGAGTATTAAAACTCTTCGATCCGATCGAGGAGGAGAATATCTCTCTAGTGAGTTTCTGATATACTTAGAAAAGAATAGGATTCTCTTACAATAGATCTCTCTTGGAATATTACAGTATAATGGTGTATTGAAAAAGAAGAATCGAACCCTGTTAGATATGGTTCGATCCATGATGGACTTTGCAAGTCTGCCGATTTCTTTTTGAAGATATACACTCGAGTCAGTTTGTTATATTTTAAATAAAATTTTGAGTAAGTTTGTAAGTAAAACACCACATGAGATGTGGACAAAGCGTAAGCCAGCACTCTCTCACCTTAGGGTTTGGAGATGTCTGGTTTATATCAAATGTTTGAAAACTAACAAGCTTGAATCTAGGTCTGACAAGTGTCTATTTGTAGGGTACCCAAAAGAGATCAAGAAGTATTATTTCTATCTTACTGATGAACAGAAGGTGTTCGTCAGCAATAGGACAGTCTTTCTAGAAAAAGAGTTTCTTGGAGAAGGAACTAATGCTTCAAAGATTGAACTTGATGAAGTTCAATCGATAGAAAAACTGACACAATTTAGTAAATCCATAGAGTTAGACTTGATTAGATCAAATTCAGAATCTATTGTAGAAATATTTTTAAGAAGATTCGGTAGAGTACCGCGTCACTGGATAGATACTATGATTTTTTGGTCTGGGATGGTGATTTAGTTGAACTCGATGAGAACAATGAGGATCTGATCATCTATATGAATGTGATGCAGAGGTCTGACTTCGATAAGTAGCTGGAAGCTATGAAATTCAAAATAGAGTCTATAAAAATCAACAATGTGTGGACATTGGTTGACCCACCTGAAAGGACAAAATTCATAGGGTGTAAGTGGATCTTCAAAAGGAAGAGGGGCACAGACGGAAAGGTGGAGACCTATAAAGCTCATTTGGTTGCCAAAGATTACCATCAGTATTATGGTATTGACTATGATGAGATATTTTCTCTTGTAGCAATGCTCAAGTCCATTTGGATCATGCTTGCGATAGCAGTACATCTGGACTATGAAATCTGATAAATGGATATGAAAACAGTCTTCCAAAATACAGAGCTGGAAGAAGTGTATATGATACAACCTGAAGGTTTTATATCCACAGATGAGTCTAAGGTGTGCAAGCTTCAGAGATCCATTTATGGACTTAAGCAGGCATCTCGAAGTTGGAACATATATTTTGATAAAGTGATCAGAATGTATGGCTTTATTAAGAATGGAGAGGAATCCTGTATATACAAGTGGGTTTATAACTCGATGATAATATTTCTTGTTTTGTATGTAGATGACATTCTCTTAATCGAAAATGGCATCCCTATATTATAGAAAATAAAAGTTTGGTTGTCATCACAGTTCTCCATGGAGGACTTGGGAGAAGTATCCTTCATCTTTGGGATGAAGATCTATAGAGATAGATCTAAAAGGTTGCTTGGATTATTTCAATTGACGTACATTGATACTGTGCTGAAAAAGATTCAACATGAAAAATTTCAAGAAAGGCTATCTTCTGATAAGCCAAAGAATTTCTCTCTCGAAGAGTGATTGTCCGACAACTCCTCAAGAGAGAGAGCGTATGAGTAGAATTCTATATGCTTCGACAGTGGGATCTATTATATATGTCATGACATGTATGCAATCGGATGTGGCATATTCATTAGGGGTAGTAAGCAGATACCAGTCCGATCCAGGTGAGAACCACTGGAAGGTTGTAAAGATCATCTTTAAGTATTTGAGAAATACTAAGGATCAGTGGTTTATCTATGGAGAATTTGACTTAAAATTTATGGGGTTTACAGATTTCAATTTTTAGTTGAATCATGATGACAGTAAGAGTGTTGGGATATGTTTATATGTTGAACGATGGAGCAATTTGCTGGAAGAGTTTCAATCAGTACACTGTGGTCGAATCTACTTGTGAGGCAGAATATATCGCAGCATCCGATGCTGTGAAGAAAGCTGTGTGGTTGCAAAAATTCATCAACGAGCTCGAAGTGACACCCTCCCTTGATGGCCCTGTCTTGTTGTACTGTGGCAGCACTGACGCCATTGCTCAAATGAAGGAATCGAAGTCACATTAATAGACCAAGCATATTTTACGTTGCTATCACCTGATTCAGAAGATCATGGATCGAGGTGATGTCGAGCTTCAGAAGATCGACAGAAAAGAGAACTTAGCCGACCCATCTACTAAAACCCTTAGTTTCAAAGAGTTCGAAGACTATAAATCAAAGATGGATATGCGATACTGTACTGATTGGCTTTAGTCCAAATGAAAGTTGTTAGGAATTATATCCCAAAGTCAATCATTAGTCTGTTGATAGTTAAGCTTATTATTATAATTGTATATGAATTATTGAATTAATAAATATTATTTAATTTTTTTATCACTGTGTACATCTTATTTTAAACTCCTATTATGTGATGAAGTCCTTAAAACTATTTGATTCAATATAGGAGGATATATCATTTAGTCCTTAAATCTTAAATTTATGACCAAATGATATACTATTATTAGGACAATAGCTATATCAAGTATAGATTGTTGTATGCCATATACGTTGGTTGTCTTCTTAATCAAAGAGTGCGGAGACACTGGCATAGCATGCAAGTGAGATGTAGGAGTACATCTCACTGAACATGACCAATTACTGAGCACTCTCCTATCAAGAGTAGCTTACGAAGGATATAGGTATAAGTGTCCCTCCGACCTTAGATCACCATGGTGACTTGCAAGCAACTCACTGTGCTTTAGTATTGGATAACTTGAATTTTTAATTCAGTGATAAAAGGTTTTTGGGCACAGTCAAGTATTTGAAATATCGGTGTATGAGTCAAGATGGAATTAACCCCTCTGAATAAGTAGGAGTTAATGTATCAGTGTGTTTCAATTTAATAAAACCTTAATCGAGATAATCCATGTGAAGAATTTTGAAAATTGAAATACAATATAGATGATCATATCAAGATTGATAGTTAAACCCTAGGTCATCTTGAGCATTTGGGTCAAAGGGTGAATTATACGATAACCATATGCCAATAGGTTCTTGAATGATGCTTCGCAATCTTTCGACCTATTCGGATGTCAGGTATCATTTCTAGATGGTCACTTTGATTGGTGTAAGAAGTTGTTCCTGTACTATCGGCTTAGGATTGAACCTATGGGGTTATACTCAAAAAAATTTCTAACTGATCATATAGCTGATTGACGATTAAGAATCATTTTAGGATAAAATAGTTAAATCGATTGATGATTTACCCTGTACAAAAGTTGCAATAAATCAATTTGCTAATTGTTGATGAATTATAGAAAGATTAATTAGTAATTAGATTACTAATTAGTTCAATTTGATTGAGCATTGAGGTTTGGATCAAATCTAATTGAATTGGATTCAATTTGGTTTGATCCAATTAGGTTATGAGATGATCTAATCACTAAGGATGTTCGATTCCTGATTTGATCAGGACTTGAGTTTGATTAATTTTTAATTTAATTAAAATTTAATCAAAATTATTTGCTACCTAATTAGATTAGATTTAATGGTCCAATTAGGTCTACCTAATTTGGTTGGGTTAAGAATCTAATTAGATGAGAATATAATTCAAATTCAAACTCTTGCGCCTCCTTTATCTGTGCCCTCTTATTCTCCATGCGAGAAAAATTTTTATGTAAATTTTTATATGCCCAGAAGCTTTTCTATGTTTATATCTGATTTTTTTTGAATTAAAAATTAGTTAGTTTAGATTTGAGTTCAAATGGGTTTGAATTTGAATGAAAATCTAGATCCAAATTGAGTTGGACTCTTCTCTTCATGCCATTACCTTTCTCCATGCATAAAGTATTTTTGCATGAGATTTTTTACACCATTTTGAAGTTGGTTAATCTCTCTCTGAGTTTATAAGATGAGGATAAAGTTTGATTCAAAATTTAATTTAAATTTTATTTAAATTGATGATAAGGATCAACCAACATTTGAACTTAAATCAAAACTATCTTTTCCTTATCCTTATCTTCCATGGGACATCACCTTTAAGAAGGAATCAATTTTGTGTGAGATTAGTAGTGATTTTTGGTGTGAGAAACCTAAGGGTTGGGACATGAAAAGTTGAGAGTGGGTTGGGCTTCCGTGCATGAGAAACAGAGGAAGGGTTCTTCCTCTCGAGTTTGAGGTGTTGGGTCTAGGATTTCAACTCTAGATTTTGTGAGAAGAAAATATAAGAGTGAGTCATGTTCAATCTCCCACACCACCACCTCCTTGTAAAGGTTCATCTTCTGATCTGAAAGAGTTTGGGAGATCCAAAGAAAGGAGCTTGGATCAGCCATCTAAAGCCTTCGACGTGAGCTAGCACTCCCGTAAAGGAAGATCCGATCAAGGCTTCGAGTGGATGATCTATAGAGATCAGACAATCTGTGTGGCTATTCGATATCAGTGAAAGCTTTGTACCATACCTACTAGTAGTAGAGATCATCAATCTATAGAAAGGTGATGAGTTCTGAACTCAACCAATGTGATCTAAAGGTTAGATCAATTCAGGGCATCGATGTGATCGATACAGTTTTTTATTTTATATCAGATTTTATATGTAAATTTTTTATTCAAGATATTTAATTGATAGTTTAGATTTGATCCAAGATATATTTAGAAGATTAAAGTATTTTATTTTTTATTTTTACTGTAAAATTTTAAAAAATACATGCTTTGAACTATCCATTTTTCTTTCACTTTCTTCATCTTCTTTCTTCTCCAAATTTTTCTTTATGCAAACTTTTTGAACTTTCTTGAAAGTAGAATCATATCCTCATTATCTTCACTATCTTTTCATCTTTTTTTCATCTGACTCATCGCTTTCTTCATATTGTGCAGTGGACTTGAAGACGATAATCTTCATCTTTCTTAGCTCCTCTTCTTCTTCTTTTTGAGTCATTCAACTCATGGTCATAAGTGAATCCATTAATTCTTCAAGAGATAGCTTTGTAAGATCTTTTACTTTTTGTATGGCCATCACCTTTGCTTCTCATTCTTTTGACGAAAACCTTAACACCTTGCATACAAGATCATAGTTAGAGTAGGTTTTGCCAAGACCATTAAGAGCATTAACAATATCAATAAATTTAGAAAATATATCAAAAATTGACTCATATTTTTTATTTTAAATATTTCATATTTATGAACATGCAAGTTGATTTTGGACTCTTTTACTTGGCTTGTTCCCTCATGAGTCACTTTCAATTTTTTTAAAATTTTCTTAGCCAATGTATAAGTAGATATCCTATTGAATTCATGCACATCTAAAGAACTGTTGATCCCGAGATTAATTTTGATAAAAACAAAAGTATTTGAGTATAAATTATTAGATTACTAACATGGCTCTTGAGGATGTGTAGCTTTGAATTCAGTTTACTTATTTACCTCAAGTATTTTTTTGGCAAATCAAAATGGAGAACTACCAATCAAATCATTTGTGAAAGCTCTCCAGACTAGACACACCTTAGAAAAATTTTGATGAGATATAAAATCAAGTAAACAAGGCAAATCTAGCCTAAAAAAGAAATTAAAGAAGAAAGATTGGTAAAGAACTCTTGGCATACTTGACACGCAAACTGAGCCGACCCAGTCAAAACTGAGCCAACTTAGTCTGCGAAGATATAAAAAATAAAAAGCATGAAAAGTAGAGTTCTAAGACCTAAAGAGGAAGACTGAGCCGACCTAGTAAGCAATCTAGCCGACTCAGACAGAAAGTTAGCCGACCAAGTCTGAGAACGCATCAAAGATAGAAGGCCTAATTTTCAGCTTGTTGAAACTTAACCAATCCAGTTCAAGATTGAGCCGACCCAGTGAGGAATTGAGCTGACTCAATAACCTGTAATGGCTAGTTTTTGGAAAAAAATAGTTTTTTATCCCATGTGCCCTACAACAGTAATTTTTGTATCTCCAACAGATCAAACACTTTTCAAAGGATCTCCAGATGATTTTAAGTAGTGAAAAATATCAGCATTATGTAAGAAAACTTTTGGAGCATTGAAAAACATCTTTTGAAATCCAGTCAAGAGTTTTTCTATTTTGAGTTGAATAGTAAAAATGAAGAGTGTCCTACTGATCTTTTATTGTTCTTCTACCATAGTCAAGTTGAGAAAAGTTAGAAAATTATCATTGAAGATCTTCATTTACATCTCTGAAGCATTTAAAGTGAAAAAGCCAAACCGACAAACAAAGCAACTCCAACTTCTTCTCTGGGCATTATTGAGCATTTCTTTTTTTTTAAACTTCATTGTTATTGTATTTATTTTTTAAGTTTTTTGGGGTGAAAAACTTGGGTTGGTCCAAGCCTAAAGTTGGACATTGTATGCGGTTTGACTGGTAAGCCAAGTGTAAAATCAATCAAAATTGATTGTTAGCCCATGTAAAATAATCATTGTACAGTTATGGTTAGTGAGCCTTGGATAAAACTAACTGGGTTGGATTGTGAGCCCAAGAAAAATAATCGGATTGTAATTCTTATAGTGAATTATAGTTGAATTTTCAAGTGGTTTACTTGAAAAATGGATGTAGGTGCCGAGTTTGATGCCAAACCACTATAAAACTTTGAGTTTATGATTGTATACTTATTTAATTATCATTTTTATTTATTACATACAGTTTACTTATCTCGTTAAGCACTTATTTGCATAAGTATCATTTAAATTTCTTAAATATCTAATTCACCCTTCTCTTGGGTAGCCATTCTTGGGTAACAAGTGATATCAGAGCAGGTGCTCTAATATTAGTTGTTAATCTAACGGTTATAAAGCTAAAGATTAAATAACAAATCTAATTGGGACTTCATTGGTTGAGGGACAATCAACCATTGGACCTTCGCTTTTTAATGGGATAAACTACACCTATTGAAAAGCAAGAATGAGAATTTTTATCCAAGCACAAAATTATGACATGGAATGTCATAGTTAATAGCCCACCCATACTCAAAATTACTATTGATGGAGTATCCATCTCCAAACCTGAAAAGGATTGGGATGAACATGACAAAAGACTAGCTCAACTTAATACCAAAACAATGAATATTCTATATTATGCTTTGGATGCAAATGAATTCAATAGGATATCAACATATTTATCCACCAAAGAAATTTAGGATAGACTTGAAGTCACCCATGAGGGTACTAATCAAGTCAAAAAAATAAAGATAAATATGTTGGTATACAAATATAAGCTATTTAAAATGGAACCACATGAAATAATCATCAAAATATTCATAAGATTCACTGATATTTTGAATGATTTAAAGAGTCTTGAAAGAGACTATACTAATAGTGATATTATGCGTAAAATTCTTAGATCTTTGTCAAAAAATTGAGAGTCAAAAGTGACTGCCAATCAAGAGGTGAAGGATTTAAATAATCTTGCATTGGAGGGGCTGATTGGTTCACTCATGACCGATGAGTTGAACATGAATCAAGGGAAAGAAGAAGAGGTGAAGAAAAAAAAATCTATTACCCTTAAAGCTGCTGTCATCCATGAGGAAGAGAGTGACTCTGAAGAAGATTTGAAAAATGATGAGGAGATGGCCATGGTAGCAAGAAGGTTCAAGAAGTTCATGAGAAAAAAAAATTTGAACCAAGAAAAAGGTACAGCAAGGGAGATGGTAGCAAAGAGAAAGAAAAAAAAAAAAAAACAACCTCTTTGCTATGAATGTAAGAAGCTCGAATATTTTCAGATAGATTGTCTATTTCTCAAGAAAAACTCCAAGAGTCAAGAAAGAAGGCACTAAAAGCAACATGGAATAATGATGAGGATTCTTCTTCAAGTGAGAAAGAGTGTCAGAGGAAAGAAGAGGCAAACCTTTGCCTTATGGCGATGAGGTAAACAATGATAATTTAATTTTTGAATTTGCATTCAAAGAACTATACGATGCTTTCAATGATTTACTTTGTGATTTTAAGAAGATGTCTCATAAAAATAAAGAACTAAAGAAAGAGAATTAAACCTTAAGTAAGGATAAAGCTACAATGGAAGAAGATATGAAGGAATTACAAAGTAAGCTAGATGAATCAAATGAAAAGAATGAATCCTTACAAGATGAAGTTATTAGAATAAGATCTATAGCAGATAGATTCATGCTAAGTTCAGAAAAGTTGTAAATATTGATTAATAATCAAAAAATAGCTTTTGATAAAGTCAGTATAGGATATAATCCATTAAGAAAATAAAAATTTTTAAAGAATGTATATGCAAAATCTCAAAATCATGGTAGAACTATTACTTGTTATAAATATAATAAAATTTGATATAAATTTGTAGAATATAAAATATTTAACTCAAACAAATCAAAGATAAAGCAAATTTGGATTTCAAAAGAAATTCTTTATGCTAACCCCAAAGGATCCAAATTAGCTTGGATATCTAAGTTTACTTGAATATTTGTATAGGTATGCTTGGCATCTGTGAGAGCTAAAAGAAGGTAATATCTTGATAGTAGATGCTTAAGATATATGATGGGAGATAAATCATAATTTATCTCTCTTGAAGTTAAAGATGGTGGTGTAGTAACTTTTGAAGATAATGATAAGGACAAAATAATTGACCTCGATAATATCTTGATAACACCCTCTATTTGTATTGAAAATATTTTGCTAGTAGAAAGTTTAATGCATAACTTGCTTAGCATTAGTCAATTATGTGATAGAGGTTTCAATGTTTCATTCAAATTATCTCACTGCATTGTAACTAGTTCATTTGATGAAAGCATTAAATTCATAGAAAAAAATATGGTAATGTTTATATTGTTGATCTTAATAAACTTAAAAATGAAAACATTGAATGTCTTATTGCTATGAATGCTAAAGTAAATGAATTTAGTTGGATTTGGCATAATAGACTAGGTCATGCAAGCATTGATTCATTGGGTAGATTAATTAAACTTGATTTAGTAAAAAAATATTTAAAATATTTTTGAAAAGAATAAAATTTATAAAGCATATCAACTTGGTAAACAAACTAAAGAGCATAATCCGATTCAGAATCAGATCATCAAGGAGGATCTTAAAATTTTTCTATAATAAGCTAACAAAGATTTTATCTTTTATCTGATACGTAGCGAAATATGGATCAAATTTAAAAAGATTTTTAAATCTAAAACCTCGTAAAGATTTGAATGTACAAATTCTCTACTTCGTGCAGACGCTAAACTTTGCAGAAAAGCGAGATAAAGCTTTAGATCATCGTACCTTCTCAAGGCAACAAGGAGGAGAGGAAGAAGACCTTTGGTGTAACCTCACACCTGGAATTGGGATGCCAAAGCTCTTCATGCCGAGATGGGTTGGATGCTCAAGTTTCACATGCCAAGGAGAAGAGGCGCCTCTCTTCTCTTACACGCCACCTCTATCTCTCTTTCTCATGGAAGAAAGGCCTTTTCCTTACTTACACGTGTGACGTTTGGAGTTGTCGTTGTGCACGTATCCCCAATAGAAGAATGAGTGATTCGTTCCCTTGCAGATCATGGCCTTACCACTCGGTCCCCGATGGCCAATGGGGATTCAATACGCAGCTCATGTTCATTTGCGCTGCACATCCCGCTGGACTGGACAGGCAAAAAGAGAATAAAACCTGATACTAAGAAGTCCTTGACTACGATTTAACTAAGCATCATCATCTGTCAAATCGATTACTCTATAACCAAAAATATCTAACAAGGAGTCCATGATCCAATAGACTGGAAGTCTTAATTCAAATCAGCTTTAAATCAATCCTTTCTTTATCTAATAAGGAGTTATATTTGAGATTGGATAGGCACCTAATTAGGCGCCCCTATGCACCCACGCCTACACCCAAGAGAGGGGCAGCAAAATTGGCACCCCCACCCTTCTTTGATCGGCCATGAGGCAAGAGAGTCTCAGCAAAAGTAGACTTTAAGGATCCAATCCAAGTATGGGTCAATTCGAATTCAATTCGATCTTGATTCGAATCAATTTTGAATAGGCTGTCAGTCCCAAACTGTTTAGAATTTAAGACCAAGTTTAACTTAAATTTTTAATTTAATTAGGTCTAATTAAATCAGATCTAATCTAAAATTAATTAGTGCTTAAATCCAATCTCTCATAGACTCCTTGGATCATAGATCAAATTTTGTTCATCTCTGGAATTGAACCAGAACCTCATGTCTAGTGCTAGCTAAACATAGTCAACTACTTTATTCCATATGACCTATAATTTAATTCTTAATCAAGTCAATCTATTTATTCAATCAAGTCATGTACTTCAAATTAAACATATAGACTTAGGTCAATCCTTTCCTACATCGCTTGACTTTGTGCGTGACTGCATAGGTTCGAACATTAAGTCAGTAGAACAGGAACCATTTCCTATACTAATCGAAGTTACCATTTAGCAATGATTTCTAACGTCTGGATAGGTCAAATATTTGCAAGACAATATTCAAGAACCTATGTATATGGTGTGGAAAAAATTCAGTGTAGGGGTAAAATGGTAATTTTAATTTTTTTTCAAAATTATGATTTTAAAGAAAAAATATTAATTAATATAATTAATTAACATAAATTTATCCTACACTAGGATCTAAATATGATATATAGCATGCATTCATTTAAATTTGAATTTCAAATTCAAACAGTAAACACTTTACTGTAATGTGTTCAGAACACAATACCTTTGTGCGGGTAGTAGATCACCGCAATCTGATCACCGTTGGAAGAGTCTGATCATCATGGTGCAGCCACATAGTATGTCTGTCTCTGTGGATTTCCACACGAAGCTCCGATTTGATAGACTCCTCACGAGTGCTAGCTCGTTGTAGAGCCCTTTTGACGGTCGATGCTGATCGAACTCCTTCGATCGATGTCTGTCATTCTTTGGATGCTTTGGATCATCAACAGATATACTTGAGAGGATGTTGAAGATCTTTCTGAGATTTTGTGGGCTCACGACACTCGTAGCTCACTTTCTTACTTCTCGAACCCTAGGCTAAAACTCTAGGGAACTCACCGGAAACCTTGCACCCATTTTTTTTTTTCTTTCTTTTTCTCTTGGAAGGATATGGACTTCCTTCTCACCCACAAGACTTCTCACACCCCAAAATTTTTCTCCAAAAATCTTCTTCTTGCACGCCCCACTCTTCTCCTCCTTTTATAACAACGTCAAATGTCTTATCCAAAAGAAAGGATAAAGATGAGTAATTGCACATTTGAACTCAAATCAAATTTTGAGTTCAAATGGACACCAACTCATTCCTTATCCACTAAAGGTGTGAGGCGTGGCTTAAATTGTGCATGGAATGATTTCATGAGAAACTTTTTCTCATGTAATAAATGGAGCGTAAAAAAAGGGATAAGGTGCAAAGATTGATTGCCCATTCAAATTCAAACTTTATTTTGAATTTGAATGGCCAACCAATCATCCTTATCCATTCATATGGCAATTAAAGTGGGACGTGGAGAGGGCTTGGTGTGAGAAAATAATTCATGAGAAGTTCCTTCTCATGAATTCAAATGGGTGCAATGAAAGTGAGGTGGCGCATGGAGATTGGGTCAAGTGGTTTAATTATTTAAACCAACCTATTTGAACCAAATAATTTAGGTCCAATTAGACTAATTTAAACCTAACTAAATTAGACTTAATTAAGCTCAATAAAATCTTAATCAGATAGGAATTGATTAAGCCCAACCCCTGATCAAATCAGGGACCAAACCATCTCGACGATTAGATCAACTCTTAACCTAATCGGGTCAAACCAACTGAATCCAATTCAATTGGACTTGATCCAAAAATAATTACTCAATTAAATTGAATTAATTAGTGATCAAATTACTAATTAAATCTCTCATAAATACTGAGTCCAAATTCGATGGGCAATCGAGCATCAGAATTCATCGATATGTAACCCTGATCGAAAAGTCCAACCAGTGGGACTCTTGACCCCGGTACCCATAATGTGTGGAACTCATGATCAGAGAATCCTGTTTCTCGATCACTGAGTCCAAATATGTAGGATTCTACATCAGCCATCAGATCAGATAGGAACCTCTAATGTGTGCGACCCCGCAGGTTCGAACCTAAGCCGGTAGCATAGGAATCAATTCCTGTACTAATCGAAGTGACCATCTAGCAATGGTACCCGACGTCGGATAGTCGAATAGTCGCAATTGCAACACTCAAAACCTACATGAATATGGTTACTGTATAATTCATCCTTTTGACCCCTGTGTTTAGGATGACTCAGGGTTAAACTGTCAACCCTGATCAGATCATCCGAATCATGCTCAAGTCCAACAGTCCTGTGACTCCTCACAAGGACTACCCTGGCCAAGATTTTGCTAAATTGAAACACGACTGTACACAGCTCCTAAACTGGAGTGGTCAATCCCATCTTGACACATGCACCGACAAGTCAAGTACTTGACTACACCCAGCAGCCTTCCGTCACTGAATTAGAAATTCAGGTAGTCCAGTGTCTAAGTGCAGTGAGTTGCTTGCAAGTCACCGTGGTGATCTCAGGTCGGAGGAACATTTATACCCATATTCCATCGAAGCAAATCTTGATAGCAGAAATAGCTCCGGAGTCGGTCACGTTCAGTGCAGATGTACCCTTACATCTCACCTGTATGCCATACCAGTGTCTCCACACTCATTGGTTAAGAGGACAACCAACCTATATGGCACACAATGACCTATGCTTGATAAACGTTGTTGTCTTTGGTAACAACGTATCATTTGGTCGTGAATAGATTTAAGGACTAAACGATAAATCCTCCTTTGTCGAGTCTAAATAGTCCTAAGGACTTTACCACAACATAGGAGTTCATTAGAAGATGAAACATTTTGTGATGAAAAATATCAAAATAATTTTTATTAATTCATAATTTATGTACATATACAAAAATGAGCACAACCGTCAACAGACTGACGATTGACTTTGGGACACTATTCCTAACATATGGTTACCATATAATTCATCCCTTTGATCCTGAATGCTCTGAGATGATTTGAGGTTAAATTGTCGACCTTAAAAGTATCATCCATATTGTATTCAACCTTTCAAATCTATCACATGGATTATCCTGACTAAGATTTTACTAAATTGAAATATAGTGATGCATTAGCTCCTATAATCTAAAGGGGTCAATCCTATCTTGATCCATACACAGACTTTACAAATACTTGACTATACCTAGTAACCTTCCGTCACTGTATTAGAAATACAGATAGTCTGGTATCAAAGCATAGTGAGTTACTTACAAGTCACTATGGTGATCTCAGGTCTGAGGGACACATATCCATATACTTTGTGAGTTACTCTTGACAGTAGAGCACTCAGCAGGTGGCTCACTTATCCAGTAATGATGTACTCCTACATCACATTTGTATGCTATACCAGTGTCTCCATATTCTTTAGTTAAGAAGACAACCAATCTATATGGCATACAATGATCTTCACTCGATAAACATCATCGTCCTTTAATGACATATTATTTGATCGCGAACATATTTAAGAACTATATGATAAATTCTTCTTTATCGATTACTTTATAGTTCTAAGGACTTGATCACAACACAAGAGTTCTAGCAAGGAAGATGTAACTTTATAATGAAAGATATTAAAATAACTTTTATTCATTGATAAATAATTTATATATATATTATAAAATAAGTACAATCATCCAAATAATTGACTTTAAACATATTTTCTAACAAACTTCTACTTAAACTAAACCCAATCAAGGTATTATTTTATACCCATCTTTCACTTATGATCATCGAACTCTTTGATCCCGATAGCTTTAATGAAGGGGTCGATTATGTTCTGCTTTCTGTCGATCTTTTGAAGCTCGACGTCACCTCGATCTACAATCTCACGTACAAAGTGATTGCAACGCAAAATATGCTTGGTACGCAGGTGTGACTTTGGTTCTTTCATTTGAGCTATGGCTCCAGTGCTATCACAGTACAGCAAAATAGGGACATCAACTGAGGGTATCATTTCAAGCTCGATAATGAACTTTTGCAACCATACCGTCTTCTTTGTAGCATCGGATGCAGCTATGTATTCTGCTTCGCATATAGAGTCGGCCATAGTATGCTGCTTGAAACTCTTCTAATATATTGCTCCTCTATTTAAGATAAATACGTAGTCCGACATGCTTCTGCTATCATCATGGTCTGATTAAAAATTAAAATTAGTATATCTTATAAGTTTTAAATTAGTGTCTTCATATATAAGCCATTGATCCTTAGTATTTCTTAAATACTTAAGGATTATCTTCACAATCTTTCAATAGTTCTCACCTGGATCAGACTGATACCTACTCACAATTCTTAGTGAATAGGCCACATCCGATCTCATACACATTATGATGTACATGATCTCTCTCCTGAGAGATTATTGGATAATCTTTCTTAGAGAGAGTAATCCCATGGCCTATCAAAAGATAGTCTTTTTTGAAATTCTCTATATTGAACTATTTCAACATGGTATCGATATACGTAGATTGAGACAATCCAAGTAACCTTCTAGATCTATCTCTATAGATCTTTATCTCTAGGATGTAGGATGCTTCTCCCAACTCCTTCATGGAGAACTATGATGAGAACCATAACTTTATATTTTGCAAAGCTGGGATGTTATTTTCTATTAACAGTATGTCATCTACATATAGTACAAGGCAGATGACTGCAGAATCGTTAGTCTATTTATAGATGTAAGGCTCTTCTCCATTCCTAACAAAGCCATACATTTTGATCACCTTATCAAAATGGATGTTCCAACTCTTAGATGTCTGCTTCAGTCCATAGATGGACCTATTTAGTTTGTACACCTTCGATTCATCTGTAGATATGAAACCTTCATATTGTATCATATATACTTCTTCTTTCAGCTCTCCATTAAGAAAAACAGTTTTGACATCCATTTGTTAGATTTCATAATCTAAGTGTGCTGCTATTGCAAGCATAATTCGGATGGACTTGAGCATTGCCATAAATGAGAACATCTTGTCATAGTCAATACTATAACATTGACGATAACCCTTGACAACTACACGACTTTATAGATCTTCACCTTCCTGTCTGCTCCACTTTTTCTTTTGAAAATCCACTTGTACCCTATGGATTTTATCCCTTCGGATGGATCGATTAGTGTCCATACACTATTGATCTTTATGGACTCCATTTCAGATTTAATGGCCTCAAGCAACTTCTGGGAGTTGGGCCTTTACATGGCTTCCACATAGGTGATCAAATCCTCATCATTCTCATCTAATTTGATAGGATCATCATCTTAAACTAAAAAACTATAGTATTTATCCGATTGATATGGTACTCTATCGGATCTCCTTAATCGTGCCTCTACAGGCTCCAGATTCGATTCTTTAATTAAATCTGATTCTATGTGTGCCGGTTCTTCTACCTCATGAACTTCGTCAAGTTCAATTTTGCTGGTATTAGTTTCTTCTCTAAGAAACTTCTTTTCCAAAAAGATTATTTTGTTGTTGACAAACATCTTTTATTCTTCAGTGAGGTAGAAATAGTACCCTTTAGTTTTCCTTGGATACCTATAAACAAGTATTTATCGAACTTTGATCTAAGCTCATCTATCTTTAAATGCTTGACATAAGCTGGACACCCCCAAATCGAAGATACGAGAGCACCGACCTACGCTCTATCCATATCTTATATGGAGTTTTATTGATAGACTTGCTTAGAACTTTACTAAGTATATAGCAGACAGTTTCAAGAGTATATTTCCAAAAGGAGATTGACAAATTTGCAAAACCCATCGTGGATCGAATCATGTCTAACAGGGCTTGATTCTTCCTTTCAGACATCCCATTATATTGTGTGTTCCAGGAGAGATCCACTGTAAGAAAATCTTATTCTCCTCTAAATATGTTAGAAAATCACTGATAAGGTATTCACCTCTTCGATCTGACTGAAGAGTTTTAATACTCTTTCTAGTCTATTTTTCTACTTCATTACGAAATCGTTTGAACATTTCAAATGATTTAGATTTGTGCTTCATAAGATAGATGTATCTATACCTCGACAGATTATCTATAAATATAATGAAGTAATAGTATCCTCCTCTGGCTCCTATATTCATGGATCTACATACATCACTATATATTAGACCTAGAACATCACTGACTCATTCATTTTTTTTTAAAAGGTGATTGGCCATCTAACTAAGTAGACAGGATTCACAGATCGATAATAATTCATAATTATTTATTTCAGAAACACCCTCCTTGATTAACCTGTCTATCCTGTTCTTGTTCACATGACCCAGTCTACAATGCCAAAGATTGGAATCACTGACATTATCTATCCTAAGGCATTTATTTGATGTTTATATTACACTAACAGGCTATGATAATATATATATGTCATATTTTAAATGCTTAATTGTAGTATCATTCTTAATGATATCACAAAAATCATCCTTTATTAAAAACTTAAAATCAAGTTTGACCAAAAGATCTACAGAGATAACATTCATAAAAAAGTAAGGACAATAATGACACTCATCTAACATGACACTATTAGACTTGAAAATAAGCTACATAGTTTCTAAAGCTAGAACTGAAATAAGGCTTTCATCTCCAATGTTTAGGAACTGCTCATCTTCTCTAAATTTTCTACTGACTTGCGGTCTCTGTAACGAATTATAAATATTAATCAGATTTTTGATATCCAATACTCAGATAGTAGTATCACAAATAAAGAAATTATAAGAAGTTATCATATAAGTATCTTGTGAAGCAACTGATTGCTTATTTTTCTTGCATTTTGGCCTGTTTGGATCAAAAGAAGCTATATATGCTAGATAATTTCTTTTCCAATGATCCATCTTCTTGCAAAAGAAATATTCTGTCTGGTTCTTATCAACTTTCGACTTTTTACTTTACTTTAGATTTGGATCAATAGTATGATTTTTTTTGTACTTTTTTCTTCTTTCCTATCTTAAGGATCAATGATCTACAAATGAACCTCCCACTACATGCACCGGCTCCTTCTGATGCTGATGGTCCTTCTTGAATGTCTGCAGTAATCCTGCAAACCATGGTAGTTCACTGCGGGCTTGGTCATTCTTTAATGACTTAAGAAGGGTAGGTAGGATTTCAATAGCGAGTTCAGGATGACATCCTTATCCAACTGTTCATGTAACAGAAAGTCAAGTTTGCTTAAGCATTCAATCTGCTCGATCATGTACAATACATGATCGGTGATTGATGCCCTCTCTCATATATGGTCATTGAATACAGCGTAGGAGATTTTATGTCTCTCCGTATCCTCAGAGGCACCGAAAGACTCATTCAATATTTGAATCATATCATCTGTTGTGCATCCTCGAACTTATGATTAAGTTCATTATTCATGGTGTCCTCATGATGTAACGCACCGTCGTGCGGTTTCTGAACCACTTCAAATAAGTGTTTCTCACAGTATGGAGTGCGTTGACAGTAGGTTCTTCGATGCTAGATCCATAAGTACATACAAGATTCTTTCATATTCCAAAATGATCGCAAACTTTTGATACCAGCTATCGAAGTTGGGATCGATAAGCTTGTCACTGTCAATCGCAAACGGAGCGATAGTATGTTAGCCATAGCTGAAAAGAAGAAACATAAATCTATTAGTATGTTAGCCATAACTTTAGTCTAAAGTACTCTCACTATTTTATACGAATTGGTAGTCTCTACCTTCAATTCAAAAAATAGTATTAATTCTTAGCAGGTACTAGAATCCACACAGATTGCATTCGAATCCGAGTGTGGCTCGGCCAACCCTAGTATATTCATGGATAGGTTCTTAACCAATTAGTTCTCCAAACAACTTCTAGCAATTAGGTTTTTTCCCAGAATCTCTTCAGCAAGTATGTGGCGCCTCCACTGAAATCCTGATTAGGTCCAACCATTAACATGACTACTTCAAATGCATCCAACAAATGAATGTCCAGGTCCGAATATGGCTCGATCAATCTGTGCATTGATCTGAAGGCACAATAAGATGGTCATATAATAAACGATAATTCTAATACCTAATAGGCATCAGGTGTGTGGTGCCTCCAATGTCTATTTAGAATATTGAACTGATTATTATGCATCTTAATGAAAGGCAATGAATAAGTTATCTCCAAAATATATTTTAAGGATCTAATAATTTAGAAGATTTGATTTAATGATTTGAGAACAAGAAAAAAAATTGACCTGCAAGTCGTAAATCCTCCCACTGACTTCACCAAGTTATAAAGAGGACTTTATACAAGCTGATCTAAAGTTACTTAAATCAGTTATATTGATTTATCTTAGTGGCATAGGTCAGCTTGAATCGATTAGTAACCTAATCAAAACATAATCTACCGTATTGGCTAGATAAGTGAGATCGATGAAAAGGATATGTCGATAACTCATCATAGGTGCCATCTAGATGAGTAGCTCTCAATTAATGACCATTGATCCAAACTACCAAACTTATCTTAGACATCAATTGATTAATTAGTTTCAATTTGGTCCATCAGAAGATTTGGACTCAACCATTGAGCCATGACATGATCTATTTAGTAAGGTTAAAAATATAGACTTGATCAAGCTTCAACTATTGAGGTTGATTAGAGAAATTCCGACCTAATCTAATTCAACTCTTGATTAGATTTAATCAATTTTTTTATTTAATCTATATATATTTCTAACCCTAGATCTAACCCAATAGGAGGACCTAATTTATGCTAACCCATTGCCCATCGATTTATATGGTGTCTTAAAATCTTCAATTTTCAAATCTAGATCATTTTAAAACTTAATTCTAAATTAAGTATGTGAAATATGTGTTTCAGTTTGTAGAACTATTCTACTAAAATTTAAATGAAGCATACCATATATTTTATATTATAAAAATTAATTTTTATATCTTTGTTTAATGATTAAATATGCATAAGTATGATCTAAACTTTATATATACATCACATGTACCATGATTGCTTTTAGATCACTACCAATTTCATCTAATTTAATATACTATTTAAATTTTAAAATAATTTTTATATCTAAATTTATCTTATTGTAATGAGTCATAAATCACTTTAGATATAATATAAACTTATTTATGATCAAAATAATTCATGAAAATTGTTTAATATTCTTCTTCATGAAACAGAATCTCAATGACACTCCTACAATCACAAAAGAACCCATTGAATGGATAAGAGAGGGACATTAATCCCTACTTCCTCTTATGATCAGATGGTCTGAAGATCTCATCAATTTGAGTGCCAGGCTATTAAGATTTGAAATCTAATTTCAAATAAAAATCATATGTACATGTAATTATCAAAATAAAGTAGGTGTGTACATAACTTTGATCATATCAACCATGTTCTTTATCAAATCTAATTAGATTTAATATATCATATACATCATATCATATCTGAAAATTAATTTATACAGTATATAAAATATTAAATTCAGATCTAAAATTATATAAAAAAATATTTAGATTCATATATGAACACATAAAGATTAAATTTTTGGTTAGATCTATTTCGATATTATACAAATTTTGATAGAAATCAAATTAAAAATTTGTCAAAATAGATTCAATTCAAATCTGAAATAAGTGTAACTTCTAACTCAAAATAATAACATAAAAATTTTATAAAAATTGATTGAAAATAAATTTTAAAAAATATTATTTTTTTAATAAAAATCTATAATAATAAAATTCTATTATAACAGATTTATAACAAACTTTAACCAATCATTGATTAGGTTCATAAAATCTAATCAAAATTGGATCATAAATTTTATTTATATAGATCTAAATCAGATTTAGTATCTAATATAAAATTTTAATCATATACCATATGTAAATTTAGTAGAAAAAAATTAGTTATGCATCCATGTATCAAAGCCTAGCTCTGATACTAGTTGAAGGAAATAATTCGATTCAGGATCAGATCGTCAGGGAGCATCTAAAATTTTTTTATAATAAATTAATAAAAATTTTATTTTTTATCTGATATACAGCAGAATATGGATCAAATCCAAAAAGATTTTTTGAATCTGAAGCCTCGCAAAGGTTTGAACGTACAAACCATCTACTTCGCATGCACGTCAGATTTCATAGGAAAGCAGGATGAAGCTTTAGATCATCATACCTTCTCAAGACAGCAAGGAGAAAGGAAGAAGACCTTTGGTGTGATGCCTCACACTGAAAATTAGAACCCCAAAGCTCTTCTTGCCAAGATGGGTTGGACGCCCAAGTTCCACGTGCCAAGGAGAAGAGACGCCTCTCTTCTCTTGCACGCCATCTCTCTCTCTCTCTCTTTCTCATCTTAGCACACAATCTAATTATTATGCTTTGATGGTTAGAGGTCCTCTCTATTTATAGATAATTTTTCATGATCCAATAAACTATGAATCCTAATTCAGATTAGCTTTCAGTCAATCCTTCCCTTATTAATAAGGAGTCCTATTTGAGATAGGATGGCGCCTAATTAGGCACCCCCATGCACCCACACCTACACCTAAGAAGGGGGTAGCAAAACCAGCACCCCCACCCTCCTTTGGTTGACCATGAGGAGAGAATATCCTAGCAAAAGTGGACTCTAATGATCCAATCAAAATATAGATCAATTCGAATCCAATTCGAACATGATTTGAACCAATTTTGAATAGACTGTCAATCCCAAACTATTTAAAATTTAGAACCAAGTCTAACTTAGATTTTTAATCTAATTAAGTTTAATTAAATCAGATCTAATCTAAAATTAATTAGTACTTAAATTTAATCTCTCATAGACTCTTAGATCATAGATCAAATCTTGTTTATCTCCAAAATTGAACCTGAACCTTATGTCTAGTGCTAGCTAGACATAGTCAACTGTTTAATCCCATATGACCCATAACTTTATTCTCAATCAAGTCAATCTATTTGTTTAATCAAGTCATATACTTTCAAATTGAATATATAGACTTAGGTCAATCCTTTCCTACATCACTTGACTTTATATGTGACTCTATAGGTTCAAACACTAAGTCAGTAGTACAAAAATTATTTTTATGCTAATCGAAGTTGCCATCTAGCAATGATTCTTGATATTTAGTAGATTGAATATTTATAAGATAATATTCAAGAATCTATGCATATGGTTACCGCATAATTTATCTCTTTGATCCTGAATGCTCTAGGATGATCTAGGATTAAACTATTAATCCTAAAAGTATCATCTACATTGTATTCCAATCTTTCATATCTATTACATAGATTATTCTGATCAAGTGTTGCTTCTTGGATTGATTTTGATGATTACAAAGTATTTGAAGGGGTTACTAATGATTTTCGCTTAAAAAAGACTTATTGCATTTCAGGGGCAAAATCATAATTTTACCAAACCCTGATTTGAAAACATCAAGTGCCAGAACAAAAGATTTGTGATCCATTGATGAAAATTTTATAGTTTTTGGACATATATTTTAAAAGATATTCATGGTTAAAAATTTGAGTCGACCCCATGAGTCGACTCATGGCACAAAGAGCTGATTGCACGCCAGAATTTTTTTGGCTGGCACAGTCTGTGAGTCGACCCCCAGGCATGAGTCGACCCCATGAGTCGACCCCTACTATTTTTAGGCCAAAATTATAGAACCATTATTTTTCTATTTTCCACAGAGGTCGACCCCATGAGTCGACCCATGAGCATGAGTCGATCCCTGTGATGGAAAAGTTCTGCAACGACTAGTTTTTAACCCATTTTAAGTACATTTAATGCTTATTTAATGTGGTCTAACGGCTCTATTTCAGCCCAGATTGCTCTCCACCATTTCTTAAAGATGTAAAAGGGACTAAAAGGTGAGAATCAAGAAAGAAAAGAGGTTTTTGAAAAGAGGATTTCAAGCATACTTTTCAGCCCTAAGCAAGAGCTTACTCAAAGCATTCAAGAAGCTTTTAATTCAAGCTCACCAACTTCTCAAGTGCTCATTCAAGTCTCCAACCACTTTGGAGTAAAGTGTATTTAAAGCCTCATTCACTCATTAAAGGAGCTTCTTTGTATTTTCTGTGCTATTGATTGTAATACTTGGTTTGAGTTATTGTTTTTGTTTTGGAAGGGTTCCAAAATAAGGGAAGGTTGATCCGAACCATGAATCGATTGTATTGGTTGGCTTGTACCCGAGAAACAAGTGGACTAGCTTGGGATAGCTAGAGTCGAATTTTCGATGAGTGTATTCAGGTTGAATACAAGTTAGTGGATTGGAATTCTCAAGTAGGAGCTTGGGGAGTGGATGTAGGTGCAAGATTGGCACCGAACCACTATAAATCCTCTTGTTTGTGTTGTGTCTAATTGCTCTTCTTTAGAACTTATTTATTCTCTTGCCTTCTTGCATTTAACCATTAGCCTTGAATCAACTATACTCTCTTTATTTATCTAGCTATTGTTAAACAATTTCATATGTATAAGTTAAGTTTAAAATTTTTAGAAACCCAATTCACCCTCCCCTCTTGGGTTGCATAGCTGGGCAACAAGTGGTATCAGAGCCGGTGCTCTAGCCCTACTTTGATCTAACCAATCAAAGAGCTAAAGATCTATGGCAACTCAAGTTGGCACTTCTCTATCCGAGGGGCAGTCCACTAACCGACCTTCACTTTTCAATGGGTCCAACTATACCTATTGGAAAGCTCGGATGAAAATCTTCATTCAAGCACTCGATTATGATATGTGGAGTATCATAGTAAACGGCCCTCACACACCCACTAAAATTATTGATGGTGTGGAATCAGCCAAACTCAAAAAGGAGTGGGATGAGGTTGATAAGAAAATGGCCCAACTAAATGCTAAAGCTATGAATATTTTGTACTGTGCTCTTGATGCTAATGAATTTAATCACATTTTAACTTGCTTGTCTGCTAAAGAAATATGAGATAGATTAGAAGTAACCCATGAAGAAACTAATCAAGTAAAGGAGTCCAAAATTAACATGCTCGTGCATAAATATGAACTTTTTAAAAAGGAGCATGATGAGTCTATAACTAAATATTTACTTATTTTACTGATATTATAAATGGTTTAAAGAGTCTTGGTATGTCCTATTCTAACAGTGAGCTTGTAAGAAAGATTTTCAGATCCTTACCAAGAACTTGGGAAGCCAAAGTGACCGCTATCCAAGAAGCCAAAGATCTAAACATCCTACCCTTGGAAGAGCTTCTTGGATCATTGATGACACATGAGCTGAGCATGAAACAACATCAAGAGGAAGAAGTCAAAAAGAAGAGAACAATCATCCTCAAATCCACAGCTCAACCAGATGAAGAAACTGATGACACCAAAAATGAAGAGCAGGATGAAGAGATGGCACTCATTACCAGAAGGTTCAAGAAGTTTTTGAGGAAAAAAAAATAAGGAATGAGGAAGAGGTCACTCACAAAAGGAGAACAGAGCAAAGAAAAGGATAAAGACCAACCCCTTATCTGCTATGAATGCAAGAAATCGGGATATTTCAAGTCTGAATGCCCACAACTGAAGAAGGGTCCCAAGAAATACAAGAAGAAGCCATGATGGCCACTTGGAGTGGGAGTGATGACTCAAGCTCCGAAGAGGAAGACTCAACTGAACAAGCTAACTTGTGCCTTATGGCACATAAAAATGAGGTAAATTTCGAAACTCCTAGTGACTTTATATTTGAAGAACTTCATGAAGCTTTTTATGATTTAATTGATGAACTAAAGAAATCAGGGATAAAGAATAAAGATCTAAAATCAAAAAATCAATCTTTACTGAAACAAAATGAAAGTATTTCAATTGAAAAATCTATCCCGTTTCAAGAAAATCAAAATTTAAAGAATAAAATTACCAAGCTAAAACCAATAGTTGAAAAATTTACCTTGAGTTCTAATAAACTTAATATGATTCTTGAAAATCAAAAGGCCATGTATGACAAAGCTGGACTTGGCTATAACCCCTTGAAGAAACAAAAGTATCGGAAAAATATCTATGTAAACTCTTCAAGTAACAAGTTTTCTAATATTATTTGCTTCAAATGTGGTAGAATAGGACACAAGTCATATACTTGCTTCTCTAACAAATCTGTAAACTCAAATGTAAAGAAAATATAGGTTCCAAAAGGAACCATTATGACTAACCAAAAAGGACCCAAGAAAGCTTGGATACCTAAAATAAAAATTTGACTTTTGCCTGCAGGTGTGTCTAGCATCCCAAGGAGCAAACAGAAAATTGTATCTTGATAGCGGATGCTCGAGACACATGACTGGTGATGAATCTCAATTCATCACACTTGATGCTAAGAATGGAGGGATAGTCACCTTTGGAGACAATGGTAAAGGAAAGATCATCGGTATAGGTAACATTGGTATCACTCCCTCCAAGTACATTAAAAATATTTTGTTAGTAGATGGTTTAAAGCATAATTTACTAAGATTAGTCAATTTTATGATAAAGATATAAAGTTATTTTTGAATCTTCTGTTTGCATTGTAACTAGTCCTATTAATGAAGGCTTCAAATTTGTTGGACATAGACATGGTAATGTTTACATGGTAGATTTGAATGATCTATCTAAGATAAACATGCAATGCCT